>NC_091469.1:207845419-207972392 GCF_036971445.1 Narcine bancroftii
ACCCAACACCCAACCCCAACCAACCAATTTTCCCCTGCAACCGCTGCAACCGTGTCTGCCTGTCCCGCATCGGAATTGTCAGTCACAAATGAGCCTGCAGCTGACGTGGACATTTACCCCCTCCATAAATCTTCGTCCGCGAAGCCAAGCCAAAGACATTGAACAATGCACATCAATGCCGATATTCTTACTTGCTGCAGTTGAACTGGTACTTTGTAACAAAAACTACAAAAAACTAAAAAGCCAACCACACAAACACACACACACACACACACACACACACACAAATATACACGTGCGTCCACATTGAAAAGAGACAATAAGTACCAAAAAAAGGATAGCGATTGACATGAGCCTTTGTGAGAGGCGGTGCTTTCTGACATCAACAGGAATTGCCACACTCTAAATGTCAGGTGATGCAACCCTACTCAAAATTACCAGCTCTCAGAGGACACAGTTTCACCCTCTAATCTATTAATTTTCCACATCCCTCTCTATCCCAGATTACTCTTACTTGATAGCCATCCTGATTAGAAACCCAAAAGATCTGAACTTTGAGATCAAAATTACTTCAATAAAATGATCTGATTAAAAAAAAAACAACTCTTCCAATCCTGATAAAGAAAGGCAATCAAATAATCGAGACACTTTGCTTCCAAATAGTACCTGTAATGTAGTAACATGTTGGAAGATACTTCCCAGAGTCATTATCAAACGAAACCTGTTTCTGAGGCATATCGGGAAGTATAAGGGTGTCAAAATAGCCAATAATTTAGTTGAGGCAAGCTTCAGAATGAACAGTGAGGTTTAGAGATGGAATTCTATGTTTTGAACCTTGCCAGCTAAAAACATACGATTAGTGTTGGGGATGGAGCAATTAAAATCATGATTGTCTGAGAGCAGAATTGAAAGGACAGTAAGACCCCCTGATAACTGGTACCGATGGGGATTTTCCGGTTGCTTGACACTTGCCTGATCGGCAAATTAACTGCAAGGCATGCCAATTTTAAACTACTGTAATTTTTATCGATTGATTTTCACAATTTTTTGGCTGGTTGTGTGAGCCTGCTGATTGCTTGAATTCTGTATACATAAATTTCAGATGGTTTTGTGGGATTCAAAGATTTTAGGAAATTTGAAAACATGGAAGAGGTTTTTTTAAATGAGTAAATTGTTGAAACAGAAGCAAATGTAGATGCAGAAAGCAAAGGTTCTGAGGGAGGCAGATAGGATCAGATAAAACACAATGCTGGACAAACTCGGCTGGTCAAGCAGCAGAGATAAAGATACATAAGCAACGTTTTGGGCTTAAGCCCTTCACGGTATGGAAAAATGTCATATGGAAAAATGTCGACAGGTGCCTGAACAATGGTAGAGGGTGAAGGGTGGGGGGAGGAGCACAGTCCCAAAGGCAGGAGGTGGAGAAGGGAGGGAGGACACAGCAGCAAACAGGAGGAGGGGGGTGGCTCTGTGAATAGAGAGGGAAGGGGTGGAGAGCTAAGGGAATGAAGACAAGGGGAAACTGACTATCTCCCACAACTACCTCACTACACTTTCTCACCCTGCAAGGATTCTAGTCCCTTCTCTCAATTTCTCTGTCTCTGCCGCATCTGTTCCCAAGATGAGGTCTTCCAGTCTGGATCTTCTGAAATGTCTGGCTTTTTCCACAAACATGGCTTCCCCTCCACCACCATCAACTCAGCCCTCACCTGCATCTCCTGCATTTCCCACTCATCTGCCCTGGACCCCTCTGCCCCCTGACTTAACAAACACAGGATTCCCCTTGCCCTCACCTCCACATCCAGCACATCATCTCTATAATTTCCACCACCTACAATGTGGTCCCACCACGAGACACAAGTTCCCCTTCTCCTCCCCTTTCTGTCTTCTTCTATAGGGAAAGCTCCCTCTGTGACTCCCTCACCCACTCATCCCTCCCCACTAATCACCTGAATTCCCCTGTGGCCGCAGTAAGTGCCCTCACCACATTTCGGAGCCCCAGAGAGTCAATTTACTGGTTATCCACAGGAGTGATCTACTGAACCTGGTGCTCACTTTGTGGCCTTCTCTACATTGGAGAGACTGGGCACAGACTGGGAGATTGCTTCACTGAGCACCTTTGCTCTGTCCAAACCGGTATCAGGGATCTCCCAGTGACCAACCACTTTAATTCTGCCTCCCTCTCCCATACTCATATGTGTGTCCATGGCCACGTGTATTATCCCACCAAGACCACCTGTAAATTGGAGGAACAACATTTGAATTTCAGCCTGGGGATTCTCTAAATGGATGGCTTTAACATCGACTTCTCTCTTTTCTGCTAACCTACTCTCCATTCTCCCTCCCTTCCCTTTCCCTCTATCTTCTTTTCTCCTGCTCTCCGGCCTTTTTCCTCTCCATTCACAGAGCCATCTCTCCTCCCCATTTGCTCTGTGCCCTCCCTCCCTTCTCCACCTGTTAGCCCCTGCCTTTTGGACCGTGCTCCTCACCCTACACCTCCCCCCCTACCATTTTGTTCAGGTGCCTGCCGACATTGTTCCATATTAGATTAGGAGGGATAAATACGAGAGGACATGGCTTTAGGGTGAAAGGGGAAAGGTTTAGGGGGAACTTTTTCACTCAGAGAATGGTGGAATGAGCTGCCATCTGATGTGGTAAATGTGTGCTCACTCTTAGGTTTTAAGAATAACTTGGATAGATACATGGATGGGAGAGGTCTGGAGAGTTATGGAATATTTGCAGGTCAGTCAGACTAGTAGAATGATGTTTTGGCACAGACTATAAGGGCTGAATGACCTGTTTACTGTGCCGTAGTTTTCTGTGGTTCTGACCTTAATGAAGGGCTCAAGCCCAAACATTGGTTATGTATCTTTGCTATATAAAGGACACTGTTTGACCTGCTAAGTTTATCCTAAGTTTTTACTTCAACCACGGCGCCTGCAGCCTTTTATGTTTTATACCAGAAGCTGGCTGTTATTTGAAATGAAGCTTCAATTGGGGGTACAACTGGGTTGGGCAG
This sequence comes from Narcine bancroftii, assembly GCF_036971445.1. Lineage (NCBI taxonomy): Eukaryota > Metazoa > Chordata > Chondrichthyes > Torpediniformes > Narcinidae > Narcine > Narcine bancroftii. Next base: position 207,848,439 of record NC_091469.1, read on the forward strand.
CAGGAATGCCGCTGGAATATTTCCAGCCGTGAAGCTACATGGTTGCATGATGCACAATCTGGCTGGCCATGAATAGCTCACGTTGCAATGACTCTTTCCCAAGCATTGCCCATTAGCTCCCGATGACAGGCCAAGTTGTTTGCCCTGCTCTCTATCACCAGATCTCCACTTCTTCACTTTCTCCTTTGTTTTTTTGCACCTCACTTTCCAGTCTTCCCTCTCCATGTTTCCACACCTGTCCGTCTTCAGCCCTTCTGTGCCATAGTGCAGAGAGGTGCTAGATTTCAAAGGACCAGTGACGGGTCAGGATGATGCGTTCCGTGCAGTGAATTCAGCCATTAACTGAAGCAATCTTATGTAGTCACATACCATCCTCTCTCGGGAATCTGAGGTGAATGAAAAGTCTGTGGATGCTGAGAAACTGAAGCCACACACTAAGCGCCAGAGGAACTCAGCGGAGTGATTTCTGACAAAAGGCTTTGTGTCCGAAACATTGGCTGACTGTTGCTTTCCTTGGATGCTGCCTGACCTGCTGAGTTCCCCCAGCACTATGTGTGTTGCTCTTATGGAAATCTGCTGCCAGTCCTTTTATATCCTCAAACTCCTTTCGTGACAGCATTTTGGGCGCACCTTCACCATAAGGATGGATGAAGTTCAAGAAGATGGCTTGGAAAGGCTGTTAGAGATAGGTAATGGATGTTGGTTTCACCAGCAATACCTCCAGCTTGGAAATAATCTCTGCCTCACTCTTCTGAGTGTTGTTCCTCTTCATTAGTTCATGACTCACATGGAGAAAGCTTCCATACCTGCCTTTATAGTTTTTAGACTGCAGGCATGGTCAATTGATATTCAAAACCTTAACAATGTTGAGATGAGTTCAAATCCACAGTTTCAGGCTTCAAAACAAATTCCAAAAGAGTGAGAAGGATACAAACCAGGAGACCATGGAGGCTTGCAGACAGAAAGAGGAAATTATGGATGGCTTGACAGGAATTCTTTCTATTGGCACAAGGGCCAGAAACCAGAGGGCCAAAATATTTTGGTAAAAGGACCAGGAATAGCAAGAGAAAACATTATTTCCCGCTGTGTGTTATTGTTAGAACCATAGAGTACTACAGCACAGAAAACAGGCTATTTGGCCCCTCTAGTCTGTGCTGACCACTATTTTGCTAGTCCCATTGACCTGCTTCTATTCTATGACCCTCCAGACCTCTCCCATCCATGTATCTATCCAATCTATCCTTAAGGTTGAGCCTGCATTCACCACACCAGATGGCAGCTTATTCCACACTCCCACTACACTCTGAGTGAAGAACTTCCCTCTAATGTTCCCCCTAAAACTTTCCCTTTTCAGCTTAAAACCATGACCCCAATCTAAGTGGGAAAAACCTACTCTCATCCACTCTGTCTATACCTCTTGTAATCTTGTAAACCTCTTTCAAATCTCCCCTCATTCTTCTTTGCTCCAAGGAATAAAGTCCTATCCTATTTAATCTTGCCCTGTTACTCATTTCCTGAAGTCCGGGCAACATCCTGGTAAATCTTCTCTGCACTCTTTCTATCTTATTGATATCTTTCCTGTAGTTAGGTGACCAAAACTGCACACAATAACCCAAATTTGGCCTCATCAATGTCTTATACAAATTCAACATCACAACTCCTACACTCAATACTTTGATTTATGAAAGCCAAGATGCCAAAATGTCTCTTTACAACCCTACCCACCTGTGATACCACTTTCAGGAAATTATGTTTCTGTATTCCCAGATTCGACTGTCCTACTCCTCAGTGCCCAACCATATACCAAATATGTCCTTTCTAGGTTTGTCCTTCCAAAATTCAAAACCTCACACTTGTCTCCATTAAACTCCATTTGCCTTTTTCTGGCCAATTTTTCCAGTTGGTCCAGATCCCTCTGTAAGCTTGAAAACCTCCCTCACTGTCCACAGCGCCTCCTATCTTTGTGTCATCAGCCAACTTGCTGATCCAATTCACCACATTATTATCCAGATCATTCATATAGACAACAAACAATAATGGTCCCGAGTTGAATCCCTGAGGCACACCACTGGTCACAGGCCTCCAATTCGAAGAGCACCATTCACTACCACCCTTTATCTTCTCCCACACAGCTGATTATGAATCCAGTTTACAACCTCTCCATGGATACCTACCGTTTTTAAGTTCTAAACTAACCTCCCATGTGGGAACTTGTCAAAGATCTTATTAAAGTCCATGTAGACAACAACCACAGTCTTTCCTTCATCTATCTTCTTGGTAACCTCCTTGAAAAAACTTGACAAGATTCATTAAACACAACCGATCAAGCACAAAGCCATACTGACTATCCTTAATCAGCCTTTGGCTGTACAAATACCTATATATCCTGACTTTTATAACTGCTTCTAATAACTTACCTACAACTGGCATCAGGCTCATTGGCCTATAATTACTTGGTTTATTTTTTGAACCATTTTTAAACAATGAGATAACATGAACTACCCTCCAATCATCTGGCACCTCTCTCTGGCCAAGGACATTTTGAATATATCTTTCATGGCCCCTGAAATTTCTTCACTAGTCCCCCTCAAGGTCTAAGGGAAAATCATGTCAGGCCTGGGGGGATTTACCTACCTTTATTTGCTGTAAGGGAGTAAGCACCTCCTGCTCTTTAATCTCTATATGTTCCATGCTTGTTTCCCTTCCTTCCTTGTACATTGTGGCAGTTTCCTGAGTAAATACTGATTCAAAAAAACTGTTTAAGATCTTCCCCATGAGGCTCCACGCATAGATGACCACTCTGATCTTTTAGGAGGCCAATTTTGTCCCTTACTATCCTTTTACTCCTAACATACTTGTAGAAACCCTTCAGGTTTACCTTCACATTATCTGCCAAAGCAACCTCATGTCTTCTTTTTGCCTTCCTGATTTCCTTCTTGAGTATTTTCTTACATTTTCTATACTCTTCTAGTACCTCATTAGATCCTTGTTGCCTAAACCTGCTATGTACCTCTCTCTTCTTCTTAACTAGAACCCCAATATCTGACTTGAAAACCAAGGTTCTCTATGCCTAGTAACTTTGCCTTTAATCCTAACAGGAACAGGCAAACTCGGCACTCTCCAAATTTCGCCTTTGAAGTCCTCCCACTCACTGAACACATCCTTGCCAGAAAACAATATATTCCAATCCACTCTTCCTATATCCTTTCTCATTTCCACAAAATTTGTCTTCCTTCAATTTAGAATCCCAACATAAAGACCAGACTTATCCTTTTCCATAAATAACTTGAATCTACTGACATTATGGTCACTGGACCCAAATTGTTCATCTACACATACTTCTGTCACTTGACCTGTCTTGTTCCCTAATAGAAGATCCAGTATTGCATCCTCTTTCATTGGTAGTTCTAAATATTAATTTAGAAAACTTTACTGAACCCATTTGACAAACTCCAAACCATCCACCCCTTTTATAGTATGGGTGTCCTAGTCAATATGTAGAAAGTTAAAATCTCCTTCGATCACATCTTTCTGTTTCTTACATCTGTCTGCTATCACTCTACAGATTTGGTCCTCCAATTCTCTCTGACTATTGGGTGGTCTATAATACAACCTTATCAGTGTGATCACACCTTTCCTGTTCCTCAACTCCACCCATATGGCCTCTGTAGATGAGCCCTCCTGACTTTGCTCAGCTGTGATATTTTCCCTGACTAGCAATGCCATTCCTCCCCTTTTCATCACTCCCCCTCTATCACATCTGAAGCAACAGAACCCCCAGAACATTAAGATGCCAGTCCTGCCCCTCCTACAACCAAGTCTCGCTAAAAGCAATACTATCATAATCCCACGTGTCAATCCATGCCCTCAGCTTGTCAGCCTTTCTAACAATACTCTTTGCATTAAAATAAATAGACCTGAGAACATTTATATCATGTAGAAACCCTTGATTTCTGTCTATACATGCAGTCCTCGCATGACCTTTATCCCCCCTCCTTCTCACTAACTGTTCTAACCTCCTGGTTCCCCTCCCCCTGCAAATCTAGTTTAAACCCATCAGGACAAGACTAACAAACCTACCCGCATGGATATTAATTCCCTTCCAGGTCAGATGAAATCCATCCAATTGGGACAGATCCAACTTTCTCTGGAACAGAGCCCATTGATCTAGAAACCTGAAGCTCTCCCTACTACGCCATGTCTCCAGCCACGTTAAACTGCCTTATCCTCCTATTTCTAACCTCTCCAGCACGTGGCATGGGAAGCAATCCTGAGATCACTACCCTGGGGGTCCTCTTCTTCAACTGAGCATCAAACTACCTGAACTCTCCTTGCAGTGTGCTACTTGAATGGTAAGGTGGATGCAAGTTTAACAATAATAGGATTGTGTAACTTGGGTCAGGAAGAAATATTGAAGAAGGAAGCCATAAAGATGAGGATGAATTAACACAGCGGGCAAAGTGACCTACTTTTGAGCTGCAAGAGAATTGAAAGAAATTTATTATATATAAATCCAGCTTGTTGACAAAGTTCAAAGTGATTGGAATCAGGGAGGAAAACACAAAAAGAGTTTATCAAAACCTCAGGTTGTCTGGATTGCCTACACCCAGTAACAATCGGACTGGATGTCCAGCTGTTGATTAACTCACTGTTTGAGCCCAAAGTCAAAGAGGGGAAGGAGCATGAGGGAATGTGGGAGGGGAGAATACAGAGCATGGTCCTGAGATGTTCAGGCCCCTCAACAAGCTAATGCCTACATCTGTCTGCAGCTGGAGACAGCACAGGATTCCACCGCCCAGATGTTTCCTCCAAGATTAGTAGCTTCAATCACAGAGCCCTGGGAGAGTGACACAATCAGCTCCTCTTGACCCAGAGCCAAGTGCTCTGCTCTGCATCTCTCCACCCATCCCCTCCCCCTCCTGCTTCAACAGGACAGTCCTGAATATTAAATGTTTCCCAGCCTTCCATCTTCTCTGCTATATATAACCTTAGATCTTTCAATTAGACTTGAGCCGAGAACACCCCCCCCCCCCCCCCCAAACATGAAGGCTTTACCACGTGGATCCTTAGAAATTTTTATCCCATCACTAGCATAAGTGCATTGATTTCAAAGAAATGAATTATGAAGGCTTTATAACATTAGTGTTTCTAAAGTTAGATTAATTTCAAGTGAACTAAGCGTAGTTCTCAGAATCAGAATTTATTGTCATGAACAAGTCATGAAAATCTGCCCAAACTCTCAATTTCCTGTAAAGCTACAGGGTGGATTACACAAAAAAGGTGTATTTTTTATTCAAAACTAACTGAATCCGACTAAATGCCAGCCTATAAATAGCAATGTGCTCATATTAGTCAAGTCAGGTCAAGTTTATGTCATCCAATTGTACAGGTAAAACCTGACGAGACAGCGTTCTCCGGTCCTCCATGCAAAACATGCAGACACACAACCAGACATAACACACACACAGACAGATAATTCAAATGCAGAACAAGTATTTTATCAACTAAAAAAAAATATTGTTTTGTATAAATGAAAGTTTCGGATGGAAGAGAAGGTGTTTGGCATCCACAAGAAGGGCCGAACTGGCCTGTTTCTGTTCTGTAATTGTATGGTTTATTTAGGTGTTTTTACTATATGTAAAAACAACTAAACCCCTGCTTAGATATCAGCCTGTGAACCTCTGACTGGAGTCCACTAATCTGTTTATAAACCAGCATGTAACACATCTGTGGATACCTGTTTTTCTACAAAAATAAATACCAAATTGCACCCGGTGCTCCTGTTGTGACTGTCTCTACATTGGAGAGATTGGACACAGGCTGGGAGATCGCTTCGCTGAGCACCTTTGCTCTGTCCTCATCAATGACAGGGATCTCCCAGTGGCTAACCATTTCAATTCTGCCCCCCACCCCTGCGCTGATATGTCTGTCCATGCTTCATGTACTGTCAAACAAAGACCACCTGTAAATTGGAGGAGCAACACCTCTCTGAGCACTCTCCAACCTGATGGCATTAACATCAAACTCTCTGGTTTCTGCTAGCCCACTCCCCATTCTTCCCCTCTTCCCCATCCCTCTGTCTTTTTTATCCCAGCTCTTCATCCCCATCTCTCTCCATTCACATTCATACCCCCTCCCCCGGTTTGCTGGTGTGGCCTCTCTCTCCCTTATTCACCTGCTACCTTCAACCTGTGGGACTGTGTTTCTCCTCCCCCTGCCCTTCCTCACCATTTTATTCAGGACATTTTGCCAACACCTTGTTGAAGGGCTCAAGCCCAAAATGTTGGTGATGTATCTTCATCTTTGCTGTATAAAAGACACTGCTTGACCTGCTGAGTTTCTCCAGCATTGTGTTCCACATAAATACCAAACTACTCAATTCAATCTCAGCATGCTATTCTTTTTTTTAAATATTTTATTTAAAAATTTTAAAATCACAATTACAATTATTAAAAATATACTGAAAACAATGATACATATGTGGTATATAAATCCCTTATCCCTCCCTCCCTCCCTATCCCCAACCCACCCTAAACCCCAATAAAGAAAGATGAAGAGAAGGAGAATGTCAATGGTACAAAGATAACCTCAGTTCAATAACTGTGGAACTGAAAATTTCCTCTGTAACGAGTTATTGAGAGCTCTCAAACTTTCAAACCAACATATTGTAAGCATGGACTCCATATTTTCCAAAAAGAAATGATATTTATTACATAGATTAAAAGTGATTTTTTTTTCAAATGAAGTACAAGAATGTAATTCAGCATGCATCTCTCCAGTCCTAAATCTCGATCTGATTTCCAAGTAATGGCTATGCATTTTCTGGAAACAACTAAAGCTTTTTGTAAAAATTCAATTTGATACTAAGTTGATCTTAATTTAAAATTAATAATTTTAACATTACCCAACAAAAATAAAATCGGATCAAGCAGGAGTTTAACCTTTAATATTTTTTCCAAGAATATTTCCACCTCTATCCAGAAAGGTTTTACCTTAGAACATAGCCAAGTAGAATGGAAAAATGAACCTATTTCTCAACCACATCTAAAACATAAATTTGATAATGTTGAATTTAAAAATCTTCAATTTTTGAAGGGTTAAATATAATTGATGAAAAATATTATATTGAACCTATCTATATCTTACGTTAATAATTTTCATCATACTATTTTTACATAACTGCATTCAATCATTCTCATCTAACTTTCAATCAGCTTGAAATTCCGTCCTAGGTATTCATTTGTGGTGACGTAAAACCAAGCCACAAATCCCCCTCACAGGATCCATGCAACTCGTGACACTGTGTGAGTGTAACTAGATGGATATGAGAGCAAACAGAGAAAGCCAACACAGAGAGGGAGACCCTTACCTGGAAGACAGGTGCAGTCGTAGAGGGCATCACCAAGTGGGCGGCAAGTGCCTCCATTCTGGCAAGGTGAGGGCGAGCAGGGCACGTAGAGATTCTCGCAGTGATGGCCTGTATACTCGGGAGGGCAGGTGCACTGGTAGGAGCCGATCTCGTTGAGGCAGGTGGCACCATTCTTGCAAGGCGATGGGTTAATTCCACATTCATTGATGTCCTGCTTGCAGATGGGCCCATGGAATCCCGATGTACATCTGCAGATATAGTGGCCTTCGAACACCACACACTGCCCTCCATTGGCACAGGGGTTGGAGGCGCATGGGTCTGCCTGTTGGCACTGCTTACCTGAGCACAGGAGTAAAGCAAACATTTTGATCAACAGTGGAAGGCAAAAAAGCAATGTGTCCAAAATGGTTTCCTTTCCCTTCCACTCATGGCTCATATACACTGTTCACATCATCTAGACACTGAATGCCCTATCAGGGACTCCACTTACCCCTGTACATACAATCACAGCCAATCAACACTCTGAGCCATCAATTCCCCCTGGGAAAAAGAAGGCCATTCAGTCCCTTGACTGTGCTAATTTTTCATTCCACTCTAGTTAATCTGTATTATAATATCGTCATCTCAACCAAGTTCCATAGTTCCATAGGACAGCTCACAAGAAAGCCCTGTCATTTTCAAATTCTTAACTGATTCCTAACCCCAAGCGACCTTGAGGTAGAATTGCGAATTTTCACTAATTCTCATCATCATCTGAAACAATTCAACTCTCGAGTTAAACATTTTGCCCTTATTTCGGAATGTTCCCATGAGAGGGAATTGTTTCCTCAATCTACCGTCTCAGACACGTATAATATTCCTCATTGTAATTGACGCAGATATGTTCAAACTCCACAATGTGAAACACAATAGGCTGTAGATGCTGTGATTGCAGTTACATAACTGAAATGCTAGAGGAACTCATCTGGACTTCTCAGCATCTATAGGAGATCAAGATATATTGCTGATGCTTCAGGCCTGAGCCATTCTTCAAGGAAAAAGGGCTCAGGCCAGAAACATCAGCAATATATCTTGATCTCTTATAGATGCTGAGAAGTCCAGCTGAGTTCCTCTAGCATTTTAGTGTGTTTACAATACTCCACAGAGAATCTGTCCTATCATGGCCTGCAACTACTACTATGTCTATTGAACCTGTAACCCAGTGAGGGTCAGTGTGTGTGTGGGACCTGTACCCCAGTGAGGGTCAGTGTGTGTGGACCCTGTACCCCGGTGGGTGTCAGTGTGTGTGGGACCTGTACCCCGGTGAGGGTCAGTGTGTGTGGAACCTGTACCTCAGTGAGGTTCAGTGTGTGTGGAGCCCGTACCTTAGTGAGGGTCAGTATGTGTGGAACCCATATCCCAGTGAGGGTCAGTATGTGGAACCTGTACTCTAGAGAGGGACAGTGCATGTGGAACCCATAACCTAGTGAAGGTCAGTGTGTGTGGGACCCGTAACCCAGTGAGCGTCAGTGTGTGTGGAACCTGTATCCCAGTGAGCATCAGTGTGTGGAACCTGTACCCCCGTGAGGTTCAGTGTGTGTGGAAACCATATCCCAGTGAGGGTCAGTGTGTGGAACCTGTATTCCAGTGAAGATCAGAGTGTGTGGAACCTGTACCCCAGTGAGGATCAGTGTGTGAGAACTACTTCGCACCCCTCACTACTCTCAGATACCAGCCAGCTGTTACATACCTGCCCACCCTGGGGGACACCGACACTTGTACTCCCGCAGGCTGTTTGTCAGCTGACAGCTCCCCCCATTGTGGCAGGGGCTGCTGAGGCATGCGTTGTTGAGGGGCGTGAGGCAAAGACGGTCTGTGAAGCCCAGCCGACAGGTGCAACTGTAGTCGATGGCCTGGCCATGGATGATGGGATTGCAGGTCCCCTCATTCTTGCAGGGTGAGCTAAGGCAGGGGTTGTGGAACTGACATCGTTCTCCCAGATATCCTGGACTGCAACTGGAAAGGAAGATGAAACAACTTGATGAGTGTCCAAGTCAGGTACAGTATCCCTGCATTTTACTGGCCCTGTAAACAGAGAAAAGATGCTTGAGTCAGGAACTTTTAAATTCCCTAAGGCACTCTATGGGAAAGCAAATTCAGACACTTAAGGACAGATGGCAAAAAGATGATCTTTAATGTCCAATTTAAAGGAAAGAAAAAAGTTTTTAAAACATTCAGATTTATTGTCAGAATACAATCATGACATCACATATAACCTTGAGGTTCTTTTCCTGCGGGCCAGGTAGAATTACCACTTATTGGTGGTGCAAAAAAAAACTGTATTCAAGGGACGCTGTTGGGGATGGGGGGATCTAGAAGAAGGTCATGGGTAGGGGGAAGGAGACATTGCAAGAGCCAATGACATGAAGGGTTCATGCAGAGAGGATGGATTGACGGAAATGGAGACAAGGTGAGATCTATCACACCTGAAGAGCAACCTGTTCAGAGCAATGCCAATCCTGCCTTCCTGCTGCTCAACAGAATTTCAGATCCTTGAACAAAGAACTGGCGCCAAGAGATCACATGCTCCTTCGACTTAACCCTGGTCCACTGGATCGCGTGTTCCTCAAACCCTGACTTGTCAGACCACGTCAATTTTTCTGCTCATTCCTCATCCTCTTCTCCCAATTCTGCCTTTAACGCCTCGCAACAGGGTTGTACACAGCTGGACCTTCCCTTCCTGCTACCTCCATGTCAGAGTCTCCCACTATTGCACAAACAGAGCTCATCCTCATCCATAGATTTCTTGGATCACTCCATCACACAGGACGGCTAATTCTGATAGAACACTATTCCACTTATTTGTCATGTCCACCTTTGACTTGACCTGCTTTCTTCACGACCAATCAAAATTCTGTCACTTCATGCTCATCGGATTGGGTCATCCTTGACTGGCTATTTATTTTCACTATTTAAAGCCATTTCTTTGAGTTTATCCCATTGTCTCTTAGTGCCTGTTCCTAAAGCTTTGTCCTGATCACTCTTCACCCTGTCCAGACTGACCCACACTGGTTCCCAGTTCAGCAACAACTCTATGGCAAAGTTCACATCCTAATCCTCATTTTCTCCATAACTATGCTTCACCTTCTTCCTGCCATCTCCTCCAGTATATTATTTCAGGATACTTGTGCCTCTAATTTCCACACCAGGTAAATCCTATACGCACATATGCCATGTAAAAGTTGACTCTCCTACTTTTGGCCCTGTCTGTCCGCCCTCTGGGTTTCCCAACTGCCATCTCTTGCCCACCAGAGCTCCAAACACCTTGACTGTGCTTAGGCCCTGGCTGCCTGGCATCCAATCTCCTGATGCTCCAACCATGGAGTCTCACCTAGACCCTGCCCACCTGCCTGAGCTCCAGATGCCCCAAATGTGGACTTACCACCTGGTCTTGGCCACCCACCCCCCCCCCCCCCCACCCTGCCCATTGGGACTCCTGACACATCGATCACCAAAGGTACTTACCAAGGTCAACAGTAATATGAAAGTAACAGTCGATCCATTAATTTCACCTAAAATATTGGTCTGCAAGAATCGACTATTATATGGTAGGTTGTCCAAGTCAAAATGGAGGAGTGAAAATCCAATGAATTGCTTGGCTAGCACAGTGGCACAGCTGGTTCAGCTCCTGCTGTGCTGGGCCAGGGACCCAGATTCAATCTTAACCTCAGTTGCTGTCTATGTGGAGTCTGAACATGGAACATAAAACAGATCACTACCACCTTTCTGCCATTAACGTTTTGCCAACCTATACTTTCCTATCAAAAAATCCTAAACCCTTCCTAACTCATAACTCTCTATTTTTCTTTCATCCGTGTGTCTAAGAGTCTCTTAAAAGCCCCTAATGTTCCAGCCTCCACGACAACTTCTGACAAGGCCTTCCAGGCATCCACAACTCTCTGTTTAAAAAACCTACCCCTGATGTCCCCCCTAAACCTTCCTCTGTTTACTTTTTACAGATGTCCCCTGGTTATTATAATCCTGCCCTGGGAAAAAGGTGCCGACTCTCTTCCTTATCTAGGCCTCTCAGAATCTTGTCGACCTTCTCTAAGTCATCGCTCTTCCTTCTTCACTTTCTGTGTGACTGTGTGGCTGTTCCAGTTTCTAGCAATGTTCCTATAGATGCTCAGGTCAGTAGGTTAAATGGCCACTGGACATTACTTCAGTGTGTTTTTAAGTGGTAAAACCTGGGATTAATGTAGGAATGATATAAATGGGCGGAGGATGGGTGACCAAAGACTTGGTGGGCCAAATGGTCTGTTGCAATGTGATACCGCTCTGTACTCAATCAGGTACTGAGATCCTTCAACCATAGGCACCCAGACTAGTCTACTCAGATAATCATTGATTAAATATGCACATTGTCAGCCAGGTACTCAAGGGCAGACATCTCCCCCAAGGGAAAGGTGATAAAAACCAATTCAGTGGCAATATATTTCAAAATATTTATCAACATTCATTCAGAAGCAGAGCAGAAATCAGTTCCAAGAAAATAAACCCACCTTATGTGCCCACCAGGACACACAGGATGAATGAAAGACTTCAAAAACAAGCACCAACATGTCTGTTGAAGCGGTTAGCGCAGCACCAGCAATCGGGACCGTAGGTTGTACGATCTCCCCGTGTCTGGGTGGGTTTTCCCCGGGGGCTCCAGATTCCTCCCACCCTTCAAAACGTACCGGGGATGTAGGTAAATTGGGTGGCACGGACTTGTGGGCTGAAATGGCCAATTACCATGTTGTTCACATGGCTGGTGGTGTAGCTTTTGAGCACAGGCTTCCAGAGAAACAATAACATGTTAGGAGCTGGGGGTGAAGAGAGGCCCCTCTTCAAACCATCTGTTAGCTCATTGGCTGCCAATTGGTAAAAAGACAATGAGGAGAAGGTGGTCTGCAACTGACCCAATGAGTTTATGACTGTTTGATTTTATTACTTGGCAAGGGCTTGTTTTTGAAGAGAGACAGAGGGAATGGTAGAAAGGCGAGGGTAAGGGGGGGGGGGAAGAGAGAAAGAGAGAGAGAGAGAGAGAGAGAGAGAGAGAGAGAGAGAGAGAGAGAGCAAAAGAGTGAGAAAGGTGGAGGTGGAAAGAGAGCGAGAGATGGAAAGAAGGGGAAGGAGAGAGTGTTATAAACTATCAACCATTTTAATTATGTTGGGGACTAAAGGGTTTTTGTTCATACTAACACAGGAACAGCAGTGGAAAATTGACCAGACAATGGCAAATTCAAAATAATAGTTTTTAATAAACTATTAATAACATAACATTTCTTACTGATCTCTAAACTTACTGAACTCTAAACTTAACCCCACAATGAACAAGTGTGTGTGTGTGTGTGTGTGTGTGTGTGTGTGTGTGTGTGTGTGTGTGTGTGTGTGTGTGTACACACGTGCTTGTGTAATTCAAACTCCTCTCTGAAAAGTCAACCTTTAAAAGTTCATCATCATTTTAGTCTTGCTTGAAGGTCTTAAAATCTCAGTTCAGAAAAAAATTATAAAGCGCTTTTAAACATCAGGTCTTTTTACTGACAGTTTTCTTCTAAAATGCATTCACAAACCCAGATAAGGGTGAAACGAGTGGCCAAATACAAAAATAGACCTGGTATAAATCTGTCCTCTTTTCCAAAGAGACAGCAAAATGTTTCAAAAGCCACTGATTCTATGTTCCCCTTTTCCCAGGAGTAACACACAATAGCACCAATTCTGGTTACTGTTCTTTCACAAGGTTTCAGCGCCTGTATCACAGGGTTTTGACTTCTGTACTCTCCAAATGGAACTGATCCCTTTGTCTCTCAGAATAATATATTTCTTCCATTTTTCATGTCACATGGTATGTGACATCATTTCTGTCTTTGAAGCTTATAAGGTCTTTGACACAAATGTGCTAAAAACATTTAAATCCACTTATGTCTGTGAGAAGTCTGCTTTCCTCAAAACTAAAATGGCTGTGCATTTATACAGGTGCTTCTGAACTAACACATTGTTTCCAATATCTCGAGAACCATGGGTGTTTAAAATGTTTCTGTGTTGTCTTTGTAACCACCCACAACTAACAACTAAGAATACAGATACAATATTTTATCTCCACAATTTACTTTACTAAAACATGTTTATATATGAGAAATATAGTTTAACATTAAAGATAAACGCAACTCCGTTACAAGATGCAGTGGGAGATCGAAAGCTGGTGTCACCAGGAAACATTTGTGTCACTCAAGATGAAATCCCTCCAGTCCCTTGCTCTATTTTAATCGAAGGTCTGTCAAAACATGAACCAATATTGCCTACAAGGGCAGACTTTTCTCAATAATCCCAGATGACATGGGTGTAGAAGTGCCAAAGCTCTCCCACCTCTCCTCCCACAATCCAGACACTTGAACCACATAACTGAGGCTGGGTGAACAGCACGATTCCTCAGCCAGGTATCCTGTCCAGTCTTTTCCCACCCCACTTCCAGCTTAAAATATCATGATATTTCATTGTCATGACACGCTGAGTTCTGTTTTTGTATTAGTCCTTTGCAGAATTAAATATGGGTCACCAAGAGTTTGGGGGATCTCATTGAACAGTCACTTCATCAAGGGATTTCAATTTAAGGATTTTCTCAGTAGACAGTGAGACATTATTTCAATGGAGGGGAGTCCAATGGAGGCATGTTTAGCATAGTGGTTAACATGGGATTTGAACCCAGCACTGTCTGTGAGCAGCTTCTACATTCTCCCTGGGTTTGCGTGGGTTTTCCCTGGGTTCTCCGGTTTCCACCCACCCTCCAAAAATGTATGGGGTTAGTAGGTTAATTGGGTGGGAAGGACTTAAATGGCTGGAATCGTCTTCTACCATGATGTAAATATGAAGATAAACAATTGGGGCTAGAGGTTCTGGGCAAATGTGAGGGAACACTCATCACACAGAGGAATCATAGCATTTCCGTACTCAAAACCTCAAGGCAAGAGAGATCAATAGAAAATTTCAAACAAAGACTCATCCATTTTTATTGGGTAAACAATACATAGAACAATACAGCACAGTACAGGCCCTTCGGCCTTCGATGTTGTGCCAACCCATATATTCCTTTCTAAAAAAGAGTACCAAACCCTCCTTATCCCATAACCCTCTATTTTTCTTTCATCCATGTGTCTGCTAAGAGTCTCTTAAATGCCCCAAATGTTTCAGCATCCACCACCATACCTGGCAAGGCATTCCAGGCACCACAACTCTTATGAATAAAAATTCTACCCTTGATGTCTCCCCTAAACTTCCCTCCCTTCATTTTGTACATATTTCCTCTGGTATTTGCTGATCCACCTGATCTGTACTTATCATAATCTAGTAAACCTCTATCAAGTCTCCTCTCATCTTTCTATGTTCCAAAATGAAAAGTCCCAGCTCTGCTAACATCGCCTCATAAGACTTGATTCCCAATCCAGGAAACATCCTGGTAAATCTCCTGTGCACTCTCTCCATAGCTTCCACATCCTTCCTATAATGAGATGACCAGAACTGAGCACAATGCTCTAAATGGGGACTCACCAGAGATTTGTAGAGTTGCAACATGTCCTCTCTACTCCTGAATTCAATCCCCCTATTAATGGAGCCAAGCATCCCATGGGCCTTCTAAACTATCATATCAACCTGTGCGGTGACTTTGAGGGATATATGGATTCGAACCCCAAGATCCCTCTGTTCATCCACACTCTTAAGTAACTGACCATTAACCCTATACTCAGCCTTCAGGTTTGTCCTTCCAAAATGCATCACCTCTATCTGGCACTTTTCTGCCCAACTCTGCATCCTGTCTATATTCCTTTGTAACCTACAACAATCTCCAGCACCATCCACAACTCCTCCAACCTTTGTATAATCCACAAAGTTACTGGCCCAATCTTCTGCCTCTTCATCCAGGTCATTCATAAAAAATCACAACAAGCAGGGGTCCCAGAACAGATCCCTGCAGAGCTCCACTAATCACTGACATCCAGGCAGAAAACTTTCCTTCTACCACTACTCTCTACTTTCCACATGCAAGCCAATTTTTTATCCACCCAGCCAAGGTTCCATGGATCCCATGCCTCGTGACTTTCTGAACGAGTCTCTCATGGGGAACCTTCTCAAATGCCTTACTAAAATAGATATAGGCCACATCTACCACCCTACCCTCATCAATTTCTTACCTCCTAAAAAAGCTCAATTAGACTCGTGAGGCATGACCTTTCCTTCTTAAAGCCATGCTGACTATCCTTGAGTAGACTCTTTGGCTTGGCTTCGCGGACGAAGATTTATGGAGGGGGTAAAAAGTCCACGTCAGCTGCAGGCTCGTTTGTGGCTGACAAGTCCGATGCGGGACAGGCAGACACGATTGCAGCGGTTGCAGGGGAAAATTGGTTGGTTGGGGTTGGGTGTTGGGTTTTTCCTCCTTTGCCTTTTGTCAGTGAGGTGGGCTCTGCGGTCTTCTTCAAAGGAGGTTGCTGCCCGCCAAACTGTGAGGCGCCAAGATGCACAGTTTGAGGCGTTATCAGCCCACTGGCGGTGGTCAATGTGGCAGGCACCAAGAGATTTCTTTAGGCAGTTCTTGTACCTTTTCTTTGGTGCACCTCTGTCACGGTGGCCAGTGGAGAGCTAGCCATATAACACGATCTTGGGAAGGCGATGGTCCTCCATTCTGGAGACGTGACCCATCCAGCGCAGCTGGATCTTCAGCAGCGTGGACTCGATGCTGTCGACCTCTGCCATCTCGAGTACTTCGACGTTAGGGATGTAAGCGCTCCAATGGATGTTGAGGATGGAGCGGAGACAACGCTGGTGGAAGCGTTCTAGGAGCCGTAGGTGGTGCCGGTAGAGGACCCATGATTCGGAGCCGAACAGGAGTGTGGGTATGACAACGGCTCTGTATATGCTTATCTTTGTGAGGTTTTGCAGTTGGTTGTTTTTCCAGACTCTTTTGTGTAGTCTTCCAAAGGCGCTATTTGCCTTGGCGAGTCTGTTGTCTATCTCATTGTCGATCCTTGCATCTGATGAAATGGTGCAGCCGAGATAGGTAAACTGGTTGACCGTTTTGAGTTTTGTGTGCCCGATGGAGATGTGGGGGGGCTGGTAGTCATGGTGGTGAGCTGGCTGATGGAGGACCTCAGTTTTCTTCAGGCTGACTTCCAGGCCAAACATTTTGGCAGTTTCCGCAAAGCAGGACGTCAAGCGCTGAAGAGCTGGCTCTGAATGGGCAACTAAAGCGGCATCGTCTGCAAAGAGTAGTTCACGGACAAGTTTCTCTTGTGTCTTGGTGTGAGCTTGCAGGCGCCTCAGATTGAAGAGACTGCCATCCGTGCGGTACCGGATGTAAACAGCGTCTTCATTGTTGGGGTCTTTCATGGCTTGGTTCAGCATCATGCTGAAGAAGATTGAAAAGAGGGTTGGTGCGAGAACACAGCCTTGCTTCACGCCATTGTTAATGGAGAAGGGTTCAGAGAGCTCATTGCTGTATCTGACCCGACCTTGTTGGTTTTCGTGCAGTTGGATAATCATGTTGAGGAACTTTGGGGGACATCCGATGCGCTCTAGTATTTGCCAAAGCCCTTTCCTGCTCACGGTGTCGAAGGCTTTGGTGAGGTCAACAAAGGTGATGTAGAGTCCTTTGTTTTGTTCTCTGCACTTTTCTTGGAGCTGTCTGAGGGCAAAGACCATGTCAGTAGTTCCTCTGTTTGCGCGAAAGCCGCACTGTGATTCTGGGAGAATATTCTCGGCGACACTAGGTATTATTCTATTTAGTAGAATCCTAGCCTGAGGCAGTTTACCTTGGTCCCAACAAAGCTTGAAAAACTCATGCGCAAACTCCAGGAGATCCAAAATGAGTGGTGGACTAGCCTCGCCAAACGAACCCAGCTCAGCGCGGACATTGGCGACTTCAGGGGTTTCTACGAGGCTCTAAAGGCTGTGTACGGCCCCTCACCCCAAGTCCAAAGCCCGCTGCGCAGCTCAGACGGCAAAGTCCTCCTCAGCGACAAGATCTCCATCCTCAACCGATGGTCAGAACACTTCCAATCTCTTTTCAGTGCCAACCGCTCAGTCCAAGATTCCGCCCTGCTCCAGCTCCCTCAACAGCCCCTAAGGCTAGAGCTGGATGAGGTTCCCACCCTGGATGAGACATATAAGGCAATCGAACAACTGAAAAGTGGCAAAGCAGCAGGTATGGATGGAATCCCCCCAGAAGTCTGGAAGGCTGGCGGCAAAACTCTGCATGCCAAACTGCATGAGTTTTTCAAGCTTTCTTGTGAGTAGACTATATTTCTCCAAATGGCCATCAATCCTATCCTTAAGCATCCGCTCCAATAGTTTGCACACCACTGACGTAAGACTCACCAGTCTAAAAATTCCCAGGATTCTCCCCATTACCTTTTTTTAAACAAGGGGACTACATTTGCCATTCTCCAATCCTTGGGCACCTCCCCCTGTGGCCAAAGAGAACTTAAAGATCATAGCTTCTGCCCCAGCAAACTCTTCCCTCCCTTACCACAGCAGCCTGGGGTTTATCTTGCCTGACTCTGGGGACTTATCAAGCGTAATGATTCCAAGTAGATCCAGCACTTCCTCTTCCTTAATCTCCACATTGTCCAACATACAGGCCTGTCCTATTCTGACCTCACCCTAATCAAGGTCCTTTTTTCTTGTGAATACTGAAGCAAAGTATTCATTTAGGACCTCCCTAACCTCCTCGATTTCCAGACACATTACCTCCATTATCCTTTAGCAGCCCCACCTTCAATCTCATCATCCTTCTGTTCTTCACATACGCATAGAATGTCTTGGGGTTCTATTTAATCCACAAAACAGAAATGGTTTTTGACGTGCAGATGTTGTAATGAGCATCTGAACAGCCTTAAAAGGCTGAATGGCTTCCTGCTGCACCTACTCTTTGAGGACAGAAAGTTCAGGCCTGAACCAAGTGGATAGGTTACCAAAAAAAGGGTGAGGGTAATCTTTGCACTTTACGTTCACACAGTTTATCACGTCTAGGTTCAAATCCGAAGCTGCCATTTCTACATTCTCCTCGTGTCTGCATGGGTTTTCTCCCCCTCAACCTTCAGAACATACCAGGGATGTAGGTCAATTGGGTGTAATTGGGCAGTATGGTCTCGTGAGCCAAAAGGGCTGTTACTGCGCTCTTTTGTCTAAATTTTTAAAAAATAAAGACATAACTGTGTTTTTACTGAGCTGCAGGTGGTCAGTTTTGTCTTTGCTCCTGGCCAGGGTACCTGCTGCAAGGTGACACATCTAACGATTGTACAATCTTTGCTCATTCTCTCTTGAATTGTGCATGTAGAGAAAACAATTCCAGCAGATTTTACAAATACATTTTCATTTGTCAGAGGTGTGGAGAATGAAAAAGGGGTAAGAGACAGAGGAGAAGCCAAGACAGAGCAAGAGCAGATGAGATGGGGATAGAGTGACAGAGCAAATGAGGCAGAGACAACTGAGAAAAATCAAAAAGAGCAGATAATGAAGATAGAGAGAGAGAGGGAAATGCAAGACCAAACGAGCAGGAGCAACAATGGGTGCAAGGAGGTGGAAGGGAGGATTGTGTTATCCTCTCACTGTGAGCAAAGCCTCAGAGCCTGCCCAGCAGGAGGTGCATGTGGTGAAGAGGAGAGCAGCTGCTGACAGCACTCCGGCTAGAAGGTAAGTGTCCTGACAAAAGGTGAAGGAGAGTAAATAAAGGAGGAATGCTTGGAGTTGGCTCGGAATGCAAAGGACCTTCCTGTTCATCTGACCATCGTGGCCCTGAGTCTCCCAAGGAAAGGCCAGGTTTCAGGGCTTCCAAGCTGCCTGTGCTCCGCAGTAGGGCTGAGAGGGCTGGATATTGGAGAGAAGGCTGGGTACCAGGCCAGGTACTGCATGTGTATCTAAGTCATTTGCTATAGAAATCAATTTACAATGAGCCAAACTACACTCACTTTGAACTCTAAAATCTCTGCTTAACTTTATGCCACAATCCACAGAATCCTGGCACATTCCTGCCCCATCAAGTACCCAACCCCCACCCCCCAACACACACCACTCTGAGTGATCCTGAAAGCCTCGCAGTGCCAAACCCAAGGTGCAGAAGGTAAACATTATATCCCTTTCAAACCCCACGATTTTCCATCTCACAGATACATGCAAGCAGTTAAAAATACCCAGAGCACACACAGCCAGCAAAGCCTCACTAGCTTCACAAAGATATATTGAAGAGCTTGATGCCACTCTGTAAATTAGCCCAGGTATAAACTGTGTTGCAGAATCCCACGCCTCAACACGAACATTCAAACCCATTCACTTTCAATCTGTCACGACAACAAAATTCATTCCTTCCAATAGCACCATCAAACTGTTCATAGTCACCTTTCACAGCAAAAACATCCCAAAGTGTTTCACAGAATTGTTAAACTGGGGCTGAGTCACATAATGAGACACTATGGCAGATAACAAACAAAATAAGAAAGAAGTGACTATATTGGAGGGAAATCCAGAGGTGAGGGTATTGTTAGCTGAAGGCATCTCTGCCAGTGGTGAGCCAATTAAAATTTGGAGGGTGGAAGCACTGCAGGCTAGAGAAAATGGGTGGAAAACGAATCTTAATCTGACAAAGATATATTCAACTTGTGTTCCCAATCATTCTTAATCACAGTCATTGAAGCTGCTCTTAGATCTAATAAGTTATTATAAGTAATTGATATTAACCCACGCTGGGAGAACTGCAAATCTAAAAGTATATCAATAATATTTTTTCCAAGATTTGAGGAAAATTAGAAAGCTTAGACTGAACAAAATGTCTAACTTATAAATATCTAACAAAATGTCTATTGGGAAGATGAAATTTGGCTTTCAATTGTTCAAAAGAAGCAAAATTTTGATTAATGACTTGATAAAATGAAATCCTCATTTTGTGCATGTCATTGTTCATTACAATTTAAGGTGGTGCATAGGTTACATATGTCCAAAGTTAAATTATCCTGTTTTTACCTGCATGTTGATCCCTTATGTGGTAAGTGTAAAATCTTTGAAGCCTCATTGATTCATATGTTTTGGAAGTGCCCTAATTTAGAAACTTTTGGAAAGATATTTTTCAGTCTTTATCAAAGACACCCTCTCATTGCTTTGTTTTTTCTTTGAGAAGAGGATATACTCTTGATTTCAACCCAAGAGAGAATTGTAGCTTTTACCTCATTGATAGCTAGATGGGCAATTTTAATGAAATGGAAGGATGACTCATGCACAGTGGTTACATGATGTCATGTCCTGTTTAAGCTTGGAGAAAATTAGATACAACATTGAATGGAGAAAGTTTCAATTTAACAAGATGAAGAGCCCATTCATAGATTACTACCATGATTGGAAGATTTAAGAAGTCTGGATGCTCCGGCTATTCTCTGTCTAGTAGCTGAAGGCTGATATTCGATCCATATTTCTACAGTATGTACAAGGTAACCTTGATTAGAGGGAGGGGGTTGATTAGATTTAGCTTTGTTTAATTTTTTCTGTTTAACTTTTCAACAATGAGTTTAAATATGGTTCATAGATCATATCATTAAATTAGACAGAATTTACCCTTTGTTTAAATAAAGGGATTGCTTAATTTAGTCTTATTTTTTATCCAGTACTATAATGGATACAATATGATAAAGAGATAGACAGTTAATTCCATATTGATAGAATTTGATGTTATAAAGAAATAGTGTTAAATAAACAAATATGGACAGGTTTTCGATTTACATTTATATGAATTTGTAATATGTCTATGAAATGACATCTTGTTTGTTATCTTAGATGATCTTGTATTTAGGATTTATATGTTAAACTCAATAAAAACATTTTTAAAAGAATGAAAAAGATGGAAAGGTCGAGACTGCAGAGATGAATGAGGAATGAAATTTTAACATTGACGCATTGCTGAGATGGTATCCAGTGTAGGTCAACTAACACAAATGTGACAGGTGAATGGAAGTAGGTGCGTAATGAGAGTTGGATATTTATAGGGGTTACAGCGATGTTGGCTCATCAGAAACATGTTAGAATAGACAAGTCCAAATACGATGAGGACCTACATGAGAGCATCAGCAGCTGATGAGTTTGGGCAAAGCCAGATTCCTTTGAAAGGTAGGAAGAGAATGATCTCTCTACCAAATATGGGTGAATGACAATGGATCCCGAACCCTATTGAGAATCAGTGACTGTGGAACCTATACCCCAGTGAGGGTCAGTGTGTGTAGACCCTGTACCCAGTGAGGGTCAGTGTGTGTGGACCCTGTACCCCGGTGAGGGTCAGTGTGTGTGGAACACCTAACCCAGTGAGAGTCAGTGTGGGTGGAAACCGTATCCCAGTGAAGGTCAGTGTGTGTGGAACCTGCACCCAAGTGAGGGTCAGTGTGTGTGTGGAAGCTGTACCCCAGTGAGAGTCAGTGTGTGGGGAACCTGTGCCCAAGTGAGGGTTAGTGTGTTTGATACCTGTACCCCAGTGAGGGTCAGTGTGTGTGGAACCTGTACCCCAGTGAGGGTCAGTGTATGTGGAACCTGTTCTCCAATGAGGTTCAGTGTGTTTGGACCCTGCACCCCAGTGAGGGTCAGGTGTGTGGAACACCTACCCCAGTGAGAGTCAGTGTGGGTGGAAACCGTATCCCAGTGAGGGTCAGTGTATGTGGAACATGCACCCCAGTGAGGGTCAGTGTGTGGATCCTGCACCCCAGTGAGGGTCAGTGTGTGGATCCTGCACCCCAGTGAGGGTCAGTGTGTGGATCCTGCACCCCAGTGAGGGTCAGTGTGTGTGGCGCCTGTACCCAAGTGAGGGTCAGTGTGTGTGGAGCCTGTACCCAAGTGAGTGTCAGTTCTATTAGTGAAGAAGGTGGGAATGAAATTAACATTCAAAACTTTAAATTCACATATTTTCTAGTATTGCCTGTGATTCTCCAGATCTTTCAGCGCATTTAGATCCTATCCCTACTCCAACCTTTGCCCCAGGCTCTTCTCCTGCCACATTTGGAGCCCTGCAACCAGATCAGGCACAGGGCCCAGGCCTTGCTCCAGCCCCAGACCCAGGTGCCGATTCCGGCCCAGGCTTGAAGCACAGCTCAGCTGCAGCCCTTTACTCCTGCTTCAAGTTTGGAGGATGCTGTTATTGCTGGAATGTCACAGTGCATTTCTGAAGTAGGGTCAGGCTGATGATTCAACGGAAACTAGCCTCACAAGAGGAATTACATTTAGCAACTTAAAAGGAAGCAAAAAGAAAACCGCAGACAACAGTGTCTGGGACAGATGGCTCTGCGACCTCCGATCCTACTCTGAATGTTAAGCTTGACACTTGATTTCTCCTGCTCCCAGATTGTCCTGACTGCCATCTGTCACGCACAAGCCCCACTGGAGAGGAATGTGAGGATTCAAACCACAGAAAAGATGTCCAATCCTGCTGATGGATGTCCTCAGAAACTTAACAATAGACTTTTCTCCCTCTCTCCCTCACACACACACACACACACACACACACACACACGCACACACACACGCACACACACACGCACACACACACGCACACACACACGCACACACACACGCACACACACACGCACATGCACACTCATACATTTTCCCCCTTTTATTCATTTTTCCCTTCACTCTTTCTCCCTCTCCCTCCCGTCTCTCTCCCTCTCCTATTGCACCTTTTCCATCTCTTCCCCCTCCCCTTTTGTCCTTCATGTTCACCCTTTGCCAACCCCCTCCCCTCTCTCACTCCATCTTTCTCCATTACTCTGACTGTCTTACTGTCTCCCAGATTCCGCACTGGTGAACAAACAGCAGCAGTGAGGCAGCACTCCGAGAGATTCACTCAGAGCTTCCCAGCATGTAAACTTAACTCAGAACTTCAGAGGAGGTCATAATTTGACACAACTTTGCCACAACCCCTACATACTTCCTTCCAAATCCCACTTGAGACTTGTTCCCTCCACCCAGGCTTTTCAAAGCTAGGCATTTCAAAGCTAATCGCAGGCCTGTTGTAATGTTTACACAAGTAACCAACAGTAGCACCCCTCCCCCACCTCTCCTTTGTGTGCTCTCTCTCTCTCTCTGAGGTAGACTTCCTCAATGAAGTTTATGTCTATTATCATTGGAAGTTTAATCAGGTGGAAACGTTTCAGATTCCTCAAAAGGAAAGAGGCAGCCAGGCAGCAGGTGATGTGAAACACCTGCCCCCAGACAAGGAACCATCAAGGCCCCTAAGCGCCTGGAGTTCTGCTAACTGCCAATCGATGTAAAACAAGAAAATCTGCAGATGGCGGGATCGAGTGCAATACGCAAGAGCCTTGGAGAAAATCAGCAGGTCACACAGCATCCGTAGGACGTAAAGGGTAACCAAAATTTCGGGCCTGGGCCTGTCGGCATCTACCTTTTTTGCTTGACTTGTGATGAAGTGCTCATGCCCGATTCATTAGTTACATTTTACTGCCTGTGGATGCTGCGTGACCTGCTGAGTTTCTCCAGAACGTTTGTGGTTTTGCCTTTGGATGTACTAGCTAACTTCCCTGCGCCCCTTAAAATTAACTCATCTTCCTCACTTCTGTCTTCCTTGTGATCACTAACCACAGGCAGAGAATTCACGTCCCCATGACCACTATCCCCAAGATTCAAGCCCAGTGCAATGGGCCCAATTACCTTACACCCTGAAATAAACTGACCATAAATCATCAAAATTTTAAACACAAAAGGAGACCATTTGGCCCATCGTATCCCTGCTGGTCAAAATAGTGCTCCCCTGCCCAATCCCACCTTACAGCACGAGGTCCATTGCCAAAATGTTAGAATCCCTGAAGTGACAAGTGCTTCTCCCTATACCACCACCATGCATTGTTTCGTTCCAGACCTTCACCAACCTCTGGGTGAAAAAATTATGAGAACGCGTGATTCCATTCTGCGGCTTTGGTTTGAGAACTGCATTACAGAAGGGTTCAAAAGCTGCCAGTTTTAAAGGAATAATATTTCCACTGGGTCTGCTGTCCAGCATGGATGTAAAGCAGAAAGAGCAGAAGAAATCCCAGCTCACTCCCACACCCTCTCTCCTTCTGCAGAGAAACGGCAGCGTGGGAAAACGTATGGCCGTGCATAGATTTAAGGTAGCTCCACTGGAGGGAGGGTGAGTTAACTCAGTCTGGAGCATGAATCATTATCTTCCAAATGAGCTTCCCCAAGATCTTTCTTAAGGAGCAGAAGCAGGCCAATCGGCCCATCGAGTCCACTCCACCATCCTATTGTGAGCTGATCCATCCACCCATTCAGCCCTACTCCCCGACCTTCTCTCTGTAACCTCTGGTGCCCTGACTAATCAAATACTTGTCAAATACACCCAATGGCTTCACTTCCACAGCTGCCTGTGGCAACACATTTCAGAGACTCACAACCCTGTGGCAAAAGAATTTTTTCCACATCTCTGTTTTAAATTGATGCCCTTTTATCCTGAGGTTGTGCCCTCTTGTTCTCGACTCCCCTACCATGGGAAACATCCTTGCCACATTTACTCTGTCCAGGCCTTTCAGCATTGGAAAGGCCTCATCCTTCTGTACTTCAACGAGTACAGTCCAAGAGCCAACAATTGTTCCTCGTATTCTAACCCTTTCATTCCTGGTATCATTCTACTAAATCTTCTCTGAACTCTCTCCAACACCAGCACATCTTTTCTCAAATACGATGCCCAAAACTGTACATGTGAGGTCTCATCAATGCTTCTACGCTATCTCTCTAGAAATGAGTGTCCCCATTGCATTCACCTTCTTCACCACTGATAGTCCTGGCTAGGATGAAGACAGAACTTTGCACCATACCCAACCGATGCTCTAACAGCCCTGGGAATGCTCAGCTGGTCTGGACTGCAGTTCATTTGCAGCACATTCAACGCGTAACATACCTAGCCATGGGGGGGGGGGGGAACGGACACCTGATGATTAAGTAGAGGAACTTTGCACACTACCCCAGGGAGCCTTGATGGGACAGGAAGGGGAAGCTTGACCATGTCTGATGTACACCTGCATTTGTCTACTTCAAAAGACATTGTACCAGCCTGTCTGCACATTTTAATTTACTTGCATCGGGAGGCATCATTGCCAAGGGCACTGCATAAATGAAGAGGCTTTCACAATGTAGTCGAGCACCAAGTTCCAGGATTAAAATGGTGACATATTTGCTGGTCAAGTTGGTGATTGGCTTGCAAGGAAATTTGAAGGTGGTGGTGTTCCCATGCTCCTACTTGTCTTGTACTTGGTGGGAGAGGGGGTGGATGCGTGAGCTGCTGCAGGGTATCGTTGACAAGCTACTGCTGCCATTTGCATTCTTGTCTAACAGTGCGGCCAGTAAGTGCTAGTGTTGGGAGGAAGTAAAGAAGTAGGGTGGTGGAGGTCAATCAAGCATTTTGCTTTGTGTTGAATTCCTCAAGTTGCCCTCATGCAAACAAGTGAAAAATGCTCCATTCTAACCCGCACACGTCTCCTGCATGAGAAAAAGACTTTGGGATATACAGAGGCATGTCACTCACATCACCACCTCTTGGCCAGGGTCTTCTGTGGACATTGTGGGATTCAAAATGTCACTGGCAATAAATGCCATTAGTAAATATATATTTTAATTTCTACTGGAGATTATCTGATACTTGTGTGTTGTGAATGTACTAAAAACACACAGCGTTCATAAGCAGTAAAGATGTATACCTATGTTTTGGGCGTGAGCCCTCTTTCAAGGTACAGACCCCGCTTTATGAATACTTGCTCTACAAAAATTCACTTTTACAAAAAATCCTTTTACGAAAGGATTTGAATGGATTTTCACTTTAATTAAAATAGCCTCCAATAGCTGTGCCGCCTCGCATGAATGTACTGCCGCTGAAGGCGGCTGGATAGGGGCGGGCTGATGACGTCATGGTGATGACATCAGCCTGCGACCCATCTCACTCACCCTTCTCCCTTCATGACCCCCTCAGGGCAGGGGTGGCCAGCGGGGGGCCTTCAGGGCAGGGATGGCCGATGGCCACCTACCCTACCCATAAGCCCCCACAGCTGGAGCCGTTCTGGGAAACGCAGAGCAGTTCCAGCTATGTTGGCCATTGCTTGGCGCATATATATGGCACCATAGCCATACCTCCTAAAAGCCGGCTCCAGGCTGAAAGGGGACGTTGGAGCAGGTTTTCGTGGACCTGCATGAAAAGGTAAGAAATACCTTTCCATTCAGCTATTAGCCAGCCTCCACAACTATGAAAAGGCCTTTAGACAGAGCTGGGGGAAAAAACACAGGGTAAGGGGGGGGGTGGGTGTATGGGTGGTTAAGTTACTTGTAACAAGCTCATGACTAAATGTTTGATATTTTTCAGCTTCAATCTCTGGAGAAGAATGAAGCAAATATTTTTTTTTTCCCTGACTTGCAAACGTTAATAAAGGGAGTTTTACTTTGCATCTAATCCATGTTGTACTCTCCTGGGAGTGTTGGACGGGGCAACGTGGAAGGAATTTTACTCTGTATTGAACCTCTATCATATCTATCCTGGGACAGGATAGTGTAAAGATAGTTTAAATCTGTACCTGGGAGTGTTTAGATCTTTGTGGAGAGTGCTTTAATCTGTATCAATCCCATTCTGCATGCACACCAAAAATATACTTAGAGGTGCCTCAGTCAGAGTTTCACCTCCTCTGTATTGCTCTGCGGCAAAGAAACAACCCATCCCTTACTTGCGTCTCTCCCACTCGTGACAGCCCCAAAACATAACCCATCCTTTGAGTTGAAATCCAAATCTCTATGGACACTCTGTTCTTGGGCTCAGTGATTACAACAGAGGAACAGGGAACTGACAACACTAATGTATTGGCAAGAAACAAGAAACAAAAATCAAGCAACTGTTATCTAAAAGAGGAAGAGAAGGATGGAGAATGGCAAGTTCCCTTATTCAAGGTTGGGACTCAGAGTTCAGAGAAAGAGCACAGGAAAACTCATTAAATCAGAGGTATCAATCCCATAATTGGGTGCTCAATACAACTAGGCAGCAAAGAGTATACCAATCACCCACTGTTATTTCTCAGGGAGAGATTCCACCCACACTGACCCTCACTGAGGTACAGGTTCAACACACACTGACCTTCACTGGGGTACAGGTTCCACAAACATTGACCCGCACTGGGGTATGGGTTCACACACACTCACTAACCCTCACTGAGGTACAGGTTCCACGCACACTGACCCTCACTGGGGTACAGGTTCTACACACACTAACCCTCACTGGGGTACAGGTTCCACACACATTCACTTTCACTGGGGAACAGGTTCCATACACATTAACCCTTACTGGGGTATGGATTCACACACATTCATTGACCTTCACTGGGGTACGGGTTCCACACACGTTGACTTTCACTGGGGTACAGGTTCCACACACATTGACTTTCACTGGGGAACAGTTTCCATACACATTAACCCTTACTGGGGTATGGGTTCACACACATTCACTGACCTTCACTGGGGTACAGGTTCCACACACATTGACTTTCACTGGGGTACAGGTTCCACACACATTGACTTTCACTGGGGTACAGGTTCCACACACATTGACTTTCAATGGGGAACATGTTCCACACAGTTTGATTTTCAATGGGGAACAGGTTCCATACACATTCACTGACCTTCACTGGGGTACAGGTTCCACACACATTGACTTTCACTGGGGAACAGTTTCCATACACATTAACCCTTACTGGGGTATGGGTTCACACACATTCACTGACCTTCACTGGGGTACAGGTTCCACACACATTGACTTTCACTGGGGTACAGGTTCCACACACATTGACTTTCACTGGGGTACAGGTTCCATACACATTGACTTTCACTGGGGTACAGGTTCCACACACATTGACTTTCACTGGGGTACAGGTTCCACACACATTGACTTTCAATGGGGAACATGTTCCACACAGTTTGATTTTCAATGGGGAACAGGTTCCATACACATTCACTGACCTTCACTGGGGTACAGGTTCTACACACACTAACCCTCAGTGGGGTACAGGTTCCACACATATTGACTTTCACTGGGGAACAGTTTCCATACACATTAACTGTTACTGGGGTATGGGTTCACGCACATTCACTGACCTTCACTGGGGTACAGGTTCCACACACATTGACTTTCACTGGGGTACAGGTTCCACACACATTGACTTTCACTGGGGTACAGGTTCCACACACAATGACCTTCACTGGATTTCTTGGGCACCCACACTAACTTAGCAGGAATATTTCAGAGAAACCCGCAGATGTTTGCTGATGACACCACAGTTGTCGGCAGAATCACGAACGGCAATGAGGAAGCGTACAGGTGGGAGATTGATCAGCTCGTTGAGTGGTGTAACGAAAACAACCTTGTGCTCAATGTCAGCAAAACCAAGGAGATGATTGTGAACTTCAGGAAGAAGTCAGGAGAACACAACGCAGTCCTCATTGCGGGCTCAATAGTGGAGAGGGTCAAGAACTTCAAATTTCTGTGTGTCAACATCTCCGAGGATCTGTCCCGGAGCCTCCATGTTGACACAATCACAAAGAAGGCTCACCAGCAGCTATAATTTGTGAGGTTTTTGATAAGATTCGGTATGTCACCGAAGGCTCTCGTAAACTTCAACAGGTGTACTGTGGAGACCATTCTGGCTGGTTGCATCACTACCTAGTATGGAGGCGCCAACTCTCAGGACAAAAATAAACTCCAGACGGTTGTTAACTCAGTCTGCAATGTCACAGGCAGCTGACTTCACTCCATCGAGGACATCTACAAGAGGCGGGGTCTTAAAAAAGCAGCCTCTATCCTCAAAGACCCCCACCACCTTGGCCATGCTCTCTTCACTCTGCTACCATTGGGGAAGAGGTACAGGAGCCTAAAGATAACCACTCAGTGGCAAAAGGACAGCTTCCTCCCCGCTGCCATCAGATTCCTGAATGAACAATGAACCAAAGTCCCTGCCTCACTCTTCGTGCAGTATTGTTATTTTTCATAGTAATGTTGTAAGATGGTTATAATATGAATGTTTACACTGTGATGCTACCGGAAAACAGCAAATTTCATGACTTGTTCGTGACAATAAATCCTGTTTGTGATCTGATTCTGATGTAAATTGAGAAACAGCCGAAACCAATAGTGTCTGTTTTTCAATCAGCCAACTTCCACTGTGGCTGCTCAACATTTATTGTTCCTGTTTCAGGCTGCAGACAGTACATGTAAATGTATTCAACACAGTACCACCCCCATCCAAATGATCAGCTGTTCACAGTTATGAGGAGTGGGTGAGGGGTTGAAGAAACAAGGTTCAAGTAAGTGTGGTGGAACACTGCATTACAGTCATTGTACTAATTTCCCACCCCTAATACTGTAACTCCTCCCCCTCCAGGATCCCGAATAAAGACGATACTGCCTAATCCCCTCCCTCAGTACTGCTTGGGAATCGGGCCATCAGAATGTAAGTGATGACAGTAAATTTATAGTGATTAAAGCCTGTTAATCTCAACCTCTAATTGATGGCACAACAGTGAGGCAAACATGACCCCTTAACTCCACCAGTGCCTCTCCTTGAATGCTGATAGCTTCAACAAGTCTTGAATGACCAACCTCTGACTCATTCCTACACTATACTACATAATCTATGCTGACCCTCCCAGTGCATTATTGAGGGAGTGATGTACTGCCAGCAGGGTAGTACTGAGGGACATTTATTTTACCAGAGAGAGCCTTAGGTAGTTTTAAAATCCCATGACTAAAGATCAGTAAAGAGCAGTCGTTCTTCCTACTCTACTGCCAAGTGCTTCGAACTGCAGCCAATAACACTAAATGTAGATTTTCATGCCACATGGATATTTGTGGGGTTTTGCTTTCTACCAACTAGCTGCTACATTTCCAACTCAATGCGAATTGTTTATTTTTATCCTGCAGTCTGAATGATGAAATAACCTGGGAGAGCTGCAGTTAGATGCATATTAGCAATGGAACTCAGCTCCATCCCACGGCATGATAGCCCCCACCCACGCACTGTGTTCATTCTGTCTGCTCACTCACCATTTCTGAAACTATTTCTAAGATCCCACTTGTCACGTTCGCCTTAATGTCAGAATAGAACAGTTTAAAGTAGTTTCCGAATAAGTGTGAAACTAAACCACAATTCATCTTATTAATGTGTGTCAACATTATTGGGCAAAACTCTCCTGTGTGCAGGATCAGATAACATACCATATTAGATTATTGTATCAGATACACTCTATGCCACTGGGAAATGTTCTGCGAACATATCTTAAATACAGAATTCACCACAAGTGCTTACGCTTTAGGTGTACTTTGAGGTCTTCAGCATCAAACTGTGAAATTTGACAAGAATCATGTCTCATAGTTTTGGATGCTTCGCCCGCCTTCACATGGCAGACACGGTTCACAAAACCTCACAGGCACTTTCTGTGTGGCAACAAGACAGCAACACTCATTAAACACACTTTGAACATGGCAGCCACACACATCAGCCCTTCAAGACATGCTCCACATGACAGCCAGACAACCGCAGTATCATTTGACATTTACCGAGCTTTAAAAACACACAGAAAGCTGAGCAGCAATGGGCCACTCAGGCCTCATTCAAAAATAATCGTGGACGATATCTGCTGGCTGCATCTTTGTTGGTTCCCCATGGCTCCAAACTTCCCAATCCAGCAAAAAATCATTGACCTCCACCTTAAACCCTTCAAATGATGTTCTACTCCCTTTACTCCTCTGACCGTGTGGCTCAGTACGATCTCTACAAATCTACTGACAACACCATGGTGGTGGGTTGTATAAAGGAAGGGGATGAGTCAATATACAGGATGGAGGTTAAATATTTGGCTGAATGGTGCACCAACAACAACCTTGCACACAATGTCACCAAAACTAAGGAGCTGATTCTTGACTTAAGGAAGGCCACAGGTTTACAATCCAGTGATCATTGGGGGATCAGAAGTGGAAAGGGTGAGCAAATTTAAGTTCTTGGGAGAATCTATCTCGAAGGAACTTTCCTGGTCCCAACACTCCAAGGGCATCATAACGAAAGCACATCAGTGACTCTACTTCCTCAGGAGTTTATGGAGGTTTGGTATGACATCAGAAACCCTGGCAAATTTCTACAGATGTGTGGAGGAAAGTGAGTTAACCAGCTGCATCATGGTCTGGTATGGAGCCTAAAGCCATCCAAAAGGTAGCAGACACAGGACATTACAGGCAAAAACCTCACCACTATTAAGAACATCTGCGAGGAATGCTGTTGTCGGAGAGCACCAGCAATCATCAAGGATCCACAGCACCCAGCACACCTCTTGTTCTCGCTGTTATCATCAGGAAAGAGGTATCGGTACCACAAGACTCACACCACCAGGATCAGGAACAGCTGCTACCCCTCTACCATCAGACTTCTCAATCAGGGACTCATTTAAAGACTCTTACTTGTGCACTTTATTGATTTTTTTCTCTTTGTATTGCACAATCAGTTTGTTTACCTTCATTTATTTGTTTACATGTTTTCGTTGAGTACATTTTTTGCACTACCAATTAGTGGTAATTCTGCCGTGCCTGCAGGAAAAAGAATGTCAGGGTTGTATGCGATGTCATGTATGTACTCTGACAATAAATCTGAAATCTGATACAAACACAACCTTCCAGGGAAGTAATTTAAAACTTCTGTTTGGCCACACTTGGGAGTAGTGCATGGAACTCTGGTTGTCCCATTACAGGAAGGATGTGGAGACTTTAGATAGGAGAAAGAAGAAATTTAGCCAGGATGTTGCCTGGATTACAGCACAGACCTATAAGGAGAGGTTGAATTAACATGGTTGATTTCTCTGGAGCATTGGTTGCAGAGGGGAGACCTGAGGGATTTATAAACTTTTAAGAGGTATCGGAAGGTTAGACAGTCCAACACTGGAGGACATGCATTTAAGGTGAATGGTGCAAAGCTGAGGGGAGATGTGCAGGACAGGTTTTTCACCCATAATTTGGCTTGTGGATGGAATGTGCTGCTGGGGAGAAGTGATGAAAACATACAATTCTGCTATTTAAAAGGGCTTTCATACAGACACATGGATATATGAGGTACAAAGGGATATGTATCATACATGCATTCATAAATACATGCATACATGCATTCATGCATACATACATGCATATGGACATAAATGCATTCATAAATACACATTCATGCATACATACATACATGCATATGGACATACATGCATACATACATACATAGACATACATTCATACATATAAAGACATACAGTACAGTAACAGGCCCTTTCATTTTGAAGGCTGGGTGGGAATTGGAGCACCCAGAGGAAACCTACACAGATACAGAGAGAACGTACAAATATACAGACAGAGCTGGATTCGCAACCCGGTCAGTGGCGTTGTAACAGCATTGCACGAACCACTGCGTTAACCGTGTCGCCCCAAATCATGCATAAGGTGCATCCATCTAGTTTAATTTGGCAACACTGGGGGCCGAAGGGCTTGGTCTAATTACAGAGATTCACCACTGCTATGCAACTGTTTTAAGCAGCCTCAGCCCTGGAAAAGGTGCAGTTCCTGTCACACAGCACCCTCCACTATGGGAGACAAATGCTGCAACCACACACACAAGTTGTATGGGAATTTGTTTTTGATTAGTGTAGCGTAGTGATGCGGGTTCGAATCTGGTGCTCCTTGTACTGTCATATGCTTTCCCAGGGTGGGAAAGTTTTCTAGTTTTCTCCCACTCTCTAAAACGCATGGGGTAGGTGGGTCAATTGGGTGTAATTGGGCAGCACAAGTTTCATGGGCTGGAAGAGCCTTCCATTGGGCTGTTTCATTAAATTTGTTTAAAAAGTAAACATTAATTCTTGCTGCTGTGACACTTTGTGCCATAACATTGGCTCTTTGCCACAGGAGTGTCCTAAAGCTCTACAAGAGCGAGGGAGCAGGGTGATATCTTACTGAGCTGAGAGTTACCAATTATGAGCAGAGTACTGCTCGTGGTGTACACAGGGATGTGCCCAAAAGCTGCTCCCAGTTCTCAGTGTGCAGAGGGAAGCTGCAGGCGAGCAACTCGCCCTTCTGCACAAACAGGGAGATGGTGCCAATGTTAAACTGTCCTTCCACATAAACAAGAGACTGGTCATCTCCCAGCAGCAAAGATACCACAGATGGGAAGTCGTTTTCCCTCTGCAGGACCCCATGTCCTTTGGATAAGCCCCTTTCACATTTGCCAGATCCCAGGAATCGAACTCCAATTGGCTTTTAAAGTGGCAAGTGTGAAAGCAAAATCTGCTCAATGCCAGCGTCAGATGACATCATCTCACTCTGGGGATTGGCGGCCTCCACCCCTAGTACAATCCCCGGCGTCTGCAGATGCCAGCATTGAGATCAGGCAAGTATGAAATGGGCAATTGCATTGCAAGCATTTCAGATTTAAAGGTAGAACAGACCAAACACTGGGGAATAAACCCTTGCGAGTGTGAAAGCGTTCAGTGTCCAGTTAGGAGTGGTCTAGTATAAAAGGTCAAACCCCCCCCCCCATCCCTATCCTGGGACACTGAATGACCGATTTACTTGGATGCAAGTGTGAAAGGGGCTATAGAGAGATCTGAGAATCTTGAAGGGATCCCCAATACGGTGGTGAAATGAGGTAGTCATGAACACATTGAAAGATTATAGTGGGTTGCATGGATGGATGAAAGGTGGAGCTGGGTATCTTCAAGAGAGATAAAGCAATTGGGTGAAATGAAGAGGCTGGTGTTAGCATGAGTAACAAGCTCAATGTATGGTGTTAGCCCATAAAATTCTCACAATCAGAAAGCAGTCCTGTTGAAATCCTTCCCACTACATCTCAGCCTCTGACTTTAGATAGAGGATACAAAAGAGGGTACCTTCCCACTACATTAATTTCTGGTTAATGTTCTACAAATCTGGAGTGAAGGGAATAATTGAATCCTGTCTCAGATTACACATTGTGTGGACCCCTCACCTGCGATTCACACAACATCAAACACTATCGGCCAAAATACTTCCACTTTCAAATGAAATGTAAGCAAGATCTTGGTTGACGGCTTCACTCCTCACTCACAGAGGCTCAGTGAAGCATAAACAAGGTCTAAGTTACAAAGTCTGATCTCTGATCTGTGCTGATCATCATTGGGTTAGCAGGTAGTCTCACCGACTGGCCTCACACTCATTATCATGAGAGGTGCCTCATCCTTGCCTTGCTGCTCTCCTGCAACAACTACTAATGCCTTTCTTTGGTGACACCCTCAGCTCCGTGACAGAAGGGTGTGAGTCACGTTGCTTATGAGAGAGATGGTAGCTTTCAATGTGGGTTGTTGTGAACCCCGAGACTACTGGAATCTGTTCTCCCCTCTACCTCATCCAAAGGAGTTTTTAAGCACCTCAGATAAATTTCTCCTTAACCTTCTTTCAGTCTCAGGGACACAGAATGAAACATTCCATTAAACATCCTCTATGTAAACGTCCACTCTGCATCCCCCTCTGCCTTGACATCCTTCTGAAAGTGCAGTGCCCAGAATCAGATTGATCTGCCGGATTCAGTCCACAGTGTGCACAGCAGCTCCACATGATGAGCTGGTGCAGAGCAGAACCTGTGATGTGGTCAGCAACACTCAGCTGCACATGCTAACGCAGTAAAAGAAGGCAGCAGAAGGCACAAAGAACTTACTCAGCTCCTCTCTGTTGTGCTCCCCTTTCATCCTCCCTTCTCCCTCACTATGCATCTCTTTCCTTCTGTCCAACTCTCTCAATTGATCAGTCTCTTTCCTGCACTCTATCTGTTTCACTGAGTTTTCTCCATCCAACTCTCTTACTCCTTCGATCTCTCTCACTAACCCTCTCCCATACTGTTACTCTATCTCTCTAGCCCCTTTCACACTTGCCAGTGCTTTGAGGAATCAGACGCAAATCGGCCTTTAAAGTGGCAAGTGTGAGAGCAAAATCTGCTCAATGGCCTAGCACGATCCCAGACGCCGGCGTTGAGATCAGGCAAGTGTGAAACGGGCAATTGCTTTGCAGATACTTCCTATTAAAGGTAGAACAGACCAAAAGCTGGGAATAGACCCTTGCAAGTATGAAAGCATTCAGTGTCCTGGTTAGGAGTGGTTTAGTCTGAAAGTCCAAACCCCCATTCCTATTCCCGGACATTGCATGGCCGATTTACTGAGATGCAAGTGTGAAAGGGGCTTCTGCTTCCCCTCTTTTACTCTGTTCATTCCTCTTTTGCACTGTCCATCTCTTTTTCTTTCTCTCTCTCTCCCTTTATCATTATCTCTCTCCCTGTTTTCCTTTCTAACATCCCTCTCACCTTCACTGTCTCTCACTTTTTCACGCTATCTGATGACTTTAATTTAAAAGCGACTCTGTGATTTTGCTCCCATCAATCTGTGGTGATAAGAACAACATGAACATGTGAGCTTTGCCTCGCTTCATGATTCTTAGATCTCTCGATGACTTGTCTCTTCCCACATCTGTAACTGACTCATGCCTTCAAACCTCAATGGTTTTCTTAAAATCCTCATGTTCAATGACACCATCAGCTGGCATCACCTTCACTCTGAAAATCTTCCCCTAAATGACTCTGGGCTCTCCAACTATTTTGCTTTCTTAACCAAAACTGTGAACCCAGTTTTTAGTCACCCATTCTGCAACCTGCTGCTTTCCCAATTTATACCCTCTGAAACACTTTTGGATCTTTTACCATGTTAAAGGTGCTATAAAAATCCAAGTTCTTGTTGCTGTCACTAAGTATAGGCTCAGAAGAAAGGCCATTCAGCCCTCCAGATCAGTTCTGCAGTTCATTGAGATCATGGTGATCCATAGAAACCATAGTACATTACAGAACAGAAAGAGGCCTCTTCGATCCATTTTTTTATCCCTGGTCCCACTGACCTGCATCTTGTCCATAACCCTCCATACCTCTCCCATCAATGTACCTGTCTAAATTCCTCTTAAATGTTAAACATGATTCCACATTCACCACCTCATCTGGCAGCTCATTCCATACTCCTACCACTCTCTGTATGAAGTTCTTCCTCATGTTCTCCCTAAACCTTTCCCCTTTCACTCTTAACCTATATCCTCTGGTTTGATCTCTCTGTTCTACCGCACTCTTCAGTGCCCTACCATTTACTGTGTACATCCTTTCTTGGGTTGTCCTTCCAAATGCAACACCTCACACTTGTCTGCATTAAATTTCATCTGCTATTTTTCAACCCACTTTATCAGCTGGTCCAGATTCCTCTGCAAGCTTTGAAAACCTTCTCTATCCACAAGACTTTGAATCTTAGTGTCATCTGTAAACTTACTAATCCAATTTACCACAGTATCATCCAGATCATTGATATAGATGACAAAAATCAATGGTTCCAATACCGATCTCTGAGACACACCACTAATCAAAGGCCCCCAATCTGAGAAGCAATCATCCACCACCACTCTCTGGTTTCTCCCGTCCAGCCATTGTCAAATCTAGTTCACTACTTCACTGTGAGTACCTCGCGTTTGAACCTTCCTGACTAACCTCCCATGCAGGACTTTGTCAAAGGCCTTACTAAAGTCCATACTGACAACATCCACAGTCTTTCTTTCATTAACTTTCCTGGTAACCACCTCAAAAAACTCTACAGGATTGGTTAAACATGACCTACCAGGAACAAAGCCTTGTTGACTATCCCTAATCAGTCCATGGCTATCCAAATAATTGTACATCTGATCTCTTAGAACACCTTCCATAATTTACCTATTACTGATGACAGGCAAACCGGCCTATAATTACCAGGCTTACTTTTGGAGCCTTTTTTAAAGAACAGAACAACGTGAGCTACACTCCAATCCTCTGGCACTACACCCGTAGCCAAGGACATTTGAAATATTTCTGCCAGAGCCCCTACAATTTTTGCATTCCCTCAAGGTCCGAGGGAATATCTTGTCAGGCCCTGGGGATTTGTCCATTTTCATTTGCTTTAAGAAAGCAAGTACATCCTCCTTTTTAATCTGTATAGATTCCATGACCTCACTGCTTGTCTTCCCACAACTCTATGCCCGTTTCCTGAGTGAATACTGATGGAACAAAACAATTAAGATCTCCTCCATCTCTTCCGGCTCCACACAAAGTCAACCACTCTAATCTTCAAGGGGACCAATTTTGTCCCTTACTATCCTTCTGCTCTTAATTTACCTGTAGAAACCTTTAGGAGTTTCCTTCACATTGTCTATCAAAGCAACCTTTTAGCCTCCTGATTTCTTTCTTGAGGTTTTTCATGCATTTTTTAATTCTCCTCAAGTTCCTCATTTGCTCCTTGTTGCCTATACCTGCTATACACCTCTCTCTTCTTCCGAACCTGATCTCAATATCCCTCGAAAACCAAGGTTCCCGAATTTAATCCGTAAGGATGAAAGAAATAAAATGCACAGTAGTGAGGTAGGGGTGTGGATGGGGCAGATCATAATTGATTTTAAATGTGGATTAACTCCAGTCTAAGTAAACTGACTTGACAGACTGCAAAGCATCATCTGATTCTCCATCTCTCCCTCTTGTCTGTGGTTCTGGCAAATTTAAATCTCTCTGTGCATTTCTGTGTTTTTACTATAATCACAGCAACTGCAGATTTTCATGTTGCATTGGAAATGGTCAAGCTGTGTTACAGCTCCCTGGAGATTTGTGAGGTGCAAGAGCTCAACCCTCGGATTGCTTGTCCATTGACAGCTTCTCAATCAAGTAGCAAATGTCTCCTTGTCTGAAATGTCAATGGAGCCACTGGCCTCAGTAGTGAGAATCTTGAATTAGCTGGTGAAGTGCTTCAGGACAGCCGAGTTAGTGAAAAGTGTAGAAAAGCCATGTCATGGTGGTCGGTCTGGCCCTCATCCTGCATCTTGTGGACTAATACTATCCCAATGTGTGTACAGGCGAGCACAATGTTCTTGTCCCAGTGCTCCACCAAATGGAAATATTGTGCTTGTGTGAGAGGGTGAATGAGTGAGAGAGAGAGTATATGTCTGTGCATGGGATGAAACGTGAAAAAGACTGAATGATCCGGAGTGGAAGAAAGGGAAATGACAGAAAAATTGAATGTAAATGTCTATCTGAGAATGCATGAGAAAGGGGAGAGAGACAGAGAGAGGGAGAGGGAGAGACAGAGAATGTAAATATGAATGTCTATCTGAGAATGCATGAGAAAGAGAAGAGACACAGAGAGGGGGAGAGGGAGAAACAGAGAGTGTGAGAGGGAGAGAGAGAGAGAAAAATCATTTTTAAAAAAACCCACCCCCCTCTCCCCCGCAGCTTCTGGTCTGTAAAATTCATTCCAGCTTAACCTAATTTCCACCTTTGATCAAACAAGGTTGCATATAATTCCCAAATGTCTTTGTTTTGATAGAGTGGAATTGATTACAAAAAAAAGAGAAGCAAGTTACAGCAAAAACAGGAAAGAGAAGACAGACACTTAGAATAATACATAACGATCTAGCATGAATGAGCAGAAAGCAAAGGACAGAGATAGAGAATGAGAGAAACAAAGAGGTAAAATGAGATGCTGAATAAGAGAAACAGAATGAAAGAGAGATGGAGAGGGGGTGACAGATAAAACGTTCTTCACAACAATAGTTATCTTTCTCCATAGTTATTTCATTACAGTTTCTAATTGGGAACAGAGTCTGGAAGGGGTTGGGCCCAAGGCTGGTTTATACACAATGAGCACATTGTGGGTCCCAGTGAGACAGGCAAAGGCAAGGGGCCATTTGCCAAGGTGCTTCACTGCATAATCCTACTTGCTATAAACTCAAATATCGGGATGTCTCGAGCTGGAATCTAATGAAACATTTTTTTCTTCTTCTATGCTAAGGAAGCTTTTCTTTCCATCCCGAATGGTATCCCCACCCTCCTACTTTTTTTTGGGTGGGGAGAAGTGAAGTGCAGAAAGAAATTGAGGGATCTAATTATACTGTGTGTCCATCTGTGCTTGTATTGTAACCAAGTGAAGAACAGTTAAAGCAAGTGAGACGTGCTCTGTAGGCCTCAGACGCGGTGATTAGTCACACAGTATTAATCTGAGGCCTGACAATAGGCCTCAAAGTCCGACCGAACTCCAGCTGTCAGCCAGTGAAAGAAAGGAAGGAAAACAGATTTAGAGATTGAAGCATTGGGGCAATTTCTGCAGAGTGGCGTGGCTTGGCTTTCAGGCATTGAAAGCAGCATTTGGGCCCTTTGTCTGTTGATTGCTTCTGGACCCTGAGTTTGGTGTACAAGGGAGGGAGGGGAGGAGGGTGTGTGTGGAGGCTGGACATGGAGCAGCACAATGCACAATCCACAGTCAACAGATGGCACAACCTGCCTCGGGGGAATGAAACCAAAATGTTTCTAGATCCACAAGTGTTGTTCTTTTCCTTTTATGAATTCAGCCTTGAGGCTCTGTATTTCATTCCCATTACTCTCTCCATTACCCCCGCCTCTTCCACTCCCCTGAGCTCTTCTGTTTCAAGAGAACATCTGCAGTTTAACTTTACCCACAATCACATAGCAAAGCAACAGGTTACAACATCTAATGACCTTTTGCTGGTGTTTATGCTCTGCACCAATCTCAAGCCAATCCTATTTCCCCTAACCTAGCATCAAATTCCTTTCTACCTTTATCTCGAATTCCCTTAAATTGTTTCAATTCTCACTGCTCTCCTGATGTTTCTCCTGATGCAGTAAAACCCTGGTATCCGGCTCCTGACGGGGATTGGTAGATGCCAGATAAGTGAGTTTTTTGGTTGCTTCAGACTGTGTGAAAGGAGAACTAATGGCAAGGCCAATTTTGAAATTCCATGTTTTTTTTTAGGAAGTCAGGGGAACACGACCCAATCCTCATCGAGGGCTCAGTAGTGGAGAGGGTCAAGAACTTCAAATTCCTGGGGTGTCAACATCTAAAATGATCTGTCCTGGAGCCTCCATGTTGACGCAATCACAAAGAAGGCTCGCCAGCGGCCACACTTTGTGAGGTGTCTGAGGAAATTCGGTATGTCCCCAAAGACTCTCGTAAACTTCCACAGGTGTACCGTGGAGGGCATTCTGGCTGGTTGCAACAATGCCTGGTACGGAGGTGCCAACTCTCAGGACAAAAATAAACCCAGAGGGTTGTTAACTCGGCCTGTGACGTCACAGGCCCCAGACTTCACTCCATCAAGGACATATACATGAAGCGGGGTCTTAAAAAAGCAGCCTCTATCCTCAAAGATCCCCACCACCCGGGCCGTGCCCTCTTCACGTTGCTACCATCGGGGAAAAGATACAGGAGCCTAAAGACGAGCACTCAGTGGCACAAGGACAGCTTCTTCCCCGCTGCCATCAGATTCCTGAATGATCAATGAACCAAAGACACTGCCTTCCTTTTCCTGCACTATTATTTTTTTATATATATAGTAATGCTGTAAGATGGTTATAATATGAATGTTTACACTATAACGCTGCAGTAAACACTGAATTTCATGGCTTATTCATGACAATAAAGCCTGATTCTGACTTTTTACCCATTTATTTTCTGCGATTTTTTTTTTGCCAGTTGCTTGGGATTGCTGGTTGTTTGAATTCCAGTTGACGGGGAATTTACTGCACTTCATTGGAAATGTTCACAATGGCCTTCTATTAAGGACCATTAATCTTGGAATCTCACAGTTAGCACTGTGGTTAGCGCAACACTGTTACAGCGCCAGTGATCGGCACTGGGTTCGAATCTTGTGCCATCTGTAAGGAGTTTGACCATTCTCCCTTGTCTGCGTGGATTTCCCCTGGGGGCTCCGGTTTCCTCCCATTGTTTGAAACGTAACCAGGGGTGTAGGTTAATAGGGTGTAATTGGGCAGGAAGAGCTCGTGGGCCGAAATGGCCTGTTACAGTGCGGCATGTCTAACTTTAACATTTAAATTTTAAAATCTTCCATATTTGAAGGGATTCCATCAGGTCACCTCTGAGCTTTCTGTCAACTTAGAAATGTCCAGTATTAGCAATGAAGCCCAAGATATTCCTTCAGATTTTCCTTGATATAGGATTAATGTTGTCCCCTTTTTTATAAGATTTATAACTCAGAGAACAAGAGTTCAAATCACAGCAAAGACAGTTTGGGATCAGAGAAAACCATACAGAAAAATGTTGAATGGTCATAATAACACCTAGGCTAGCATGCAACATGAATCCCACTGCAAAGAAAGTATCTTTAACTGTCCTCTTGTTGCATCAGTTCAATTACCACCTTCTGAACACACTCAAGATCACCAATTCAATCATTGCTGAGATTCCTGGTCCCTGGGCCATACAATCAGGGGATGAGACTTTAAACTGAAACCCCATCACCTCTTGCAAGTTGTTGTAAAAAGCCCACAGTTCTATTTGAATGGCAATTGTCACCTGTGTCCTAACCAATATTTATCCCTCAATCAACACCATTAAACAAAAGGTTTTCAGAATCAGAATTTATTGCCATGAACATGTCTCAAACTGTGTTGT
Organism: Narcine bancroftii; assembly: GCF_036971445.1. NCBI lineage: Eukaryota > Metazoa > Chordata > Chondrichthyes > Torpediniformes > Narcinidae > Narcine > Narcine bancroftii. Next base: position 207,890,404 of record NC_091469.1, read on the forward strand.
TTGGTGGCAGCAATCACAGTGCAAACATTTACATAAACTGCCTTACAAAATACATACAAATAGTGCATGAAAAGTCAAAGTAAAGCAGTGTCTGGTTCATTGATTATTCAGGAATCAGATGGCAGCAGGGACGAAGCTGTCCTTGTGCCGCTGAGCGCTCGTCTTTAGGCTTCTGCACCTTCTTCCCAATGGTAGCAGAGTGAAGAGGGCATGGCCTGGGTGGTGGGGGTCTTTGAGGATACTTCTGGGAAGAGATTCTTTTCTACTTGTGGGAGTTTGCTGTTGCAAAACTGACTGGTATGATTGCTTATCTAAAAACAGAGGCTAAATTTCAAACCTATTCCCAAAGATCCAAAGAACTTAGGAAATTCTTGTCAGGAAAATTACTGTAGAACTGTATTCATTAATAGAAAACTCCCTCTTCTCACCCATTCTATGGATGTCACAAAGTTAGGAACTCATCTTAGCAATCATAATTATTTCCTGGAAAACATCCTCTCTCCAAACATCAGTACCTACCCAACAAACAAACGCACTTATCCTGCACTGCAGCTAACCAATAGTGGAGCCAAACAACACCGTCGCTGTAAGGTAAAACATCATGAGATGGGAATGTGTAAGGAGTTACCCTGTACAGGGCTGTAACAAGATGTGAATGCATCCTTGTACTTACAAGATAAGAGAGACATTGATGGATTGAGAGGCAGGAAGCTAGCAGGGAAAGGATAGCAACAGTTTTAGTCATTGGACAAGTAATGATATGATGATGTTCTAAGCATGTATCCAAGGGTATAAAAAATCACCATTTTGCTGATAACGGCAGAATGCATTCTCCGACTAACATTGTTAGTCGCAAGTGTTACAATCCGGTAATAAAGAACAAAGAACCCTGATTTCGACTCAGTCTGGTGTTTGTCTCACTCATTCATGAACAAAGCAGACCTAACATCGCCCACCGACTCAACACGGCACCCACTTAATGCTGTAATCTTCCACCTAACATGAGAACTCACTAACACTGCACTTCAACTGCCAAATTCCGTGCACCATTTATTCAGCATTCCCAACCTCCCAACCTGAGATAGGCAATTGCCTACTTGGAGGGATTAAGCACATTGCACCAATGTCCTCTCAAATTTCGAAGAATGAGAAGTGATCTCATTGAAGGACAGAAGTCCTGCAGGGTGTGATATGGTGGATGCAAGAATGATGCCACCCATGACTGGAGCACTCAGACCTTCGTGTCCACCTCCAAATAACGGGCGAGCTACTCAGGGCAGACATTTCTTTACACACAAAGTGAGACAGATCGGTTGGCAACTTCATCAGTTGAGGTTGAATGTCAATACTGGACGAATGCTCCAGGTGAAAAAATAATTAAACACCAACCGCAAAGTAACAGCTCTGAATTAGTCTGAAGGTGGAAGTGAGGCAAATTAAGGAAAGGTGAATCTTCCCTTTGTGTTCTTCCGGGAAAAATGAATAAGAAATGGAGGAGGCAGAAGAAAGGAAAGGGATGAAGGTAGAAGGTGGGGAGTACGAAGAAAAGCATGCGGATTAGAGTAAGAAGAAAGGAGAAGAGAAGTGGAAAGAGAAAGATGCAAATCCAGACTTAACAGGAGTCAATCAATACAGATAGGGTGCAATTATACTCACAGACAAACCTCAGTACCATTTGGATTCCGGCTACATCTGCCACCATTTGAGCAATATTCCGATTGGATGTAGCAACTCAAACCTGAGGAAGAGAAAAGATAGAGAGAGAAAGAGTCAGTGCATTAATTAGCACTTTATAAGTAATGACTTTTGGACTAAATAATGTTCCTGCTTGATAGACTAAACCACTGATTATTTGTCACCTACTTTATTCCGAACTTAAACAGTTGTATTGAACTTTGAAACAAAAAATCTCCAGATGATGGTAATTGTACATTAAAGTGTTTATTTTATGAGTCTGAACTCTGGGGAAAAAAATCAACTTTCAGTTGAGTTGAAGAATGTGCAACTCATAATTAATTATTACAAAAGTACACTGACTCTCACTGGGTACTGGGTACAGGTTCCACACACACTGACCCTCACTGGGGTACAGGTTCCACACACACTGACCCTCACTGGGGTACAGGTTCCACACACACTGACCCTCACTGGGGTACAGGTTCCACACACTGACCCTCACTGGGGTACAGGTTCCACACACTGACCCTCACTGGGGTACAGGTTCCACACACTGACCCTCACTGGGGTACAGGGACCCCACACACTGTCCCTCACTGGGGTACAGGGTCCACACACACTGACCCTCACTGGGGTACAGCTTCCACACACACTGACCCACACTGGGGTACAGGGTTCACACACACTGACCCTCACTGGGATACTGGGATACAGGGTCCAGACACACTGACGCTCAGTGGGGTACAGCTTCCACACACACTGACCCTCACTGGGGTACTGGTCCCACACACACTGAATCACTGCCACAGATATTCCTGTTGATCCCCGTTTTGAACTCGGGAGCGGGATGGAAATGTGTGTGCATGTAGGGAGGGTGGTGGTCAGGTGATGGGAGAAGTAGGAGGGGGTGACATCTATCTTGCTTTTGTTGGAACCTTTAGACTACGCATTCTAATAAACATATTGTCTATTCCACAACAAGGGGGGTGCCCCTAGCAATGGCAGAATCTGCTGAAGACCCTTAGTCGTCTATGTCTTTTTCTGTGGTAGGCACCTTCGCTGGGCAGTCGGTGTGTGAAGTACTTGCTACAGTTCCTTGTGGAGCTGGAAGTTCAGTAACAGTGTATGCCCTATGCGTGGGAACCAGCAACAGCTGTGGAGCAGGCCTGTGTGTTCCCAACAAAGACAGAGCAAGTGGGAGAGGGAGAGTCGCTCTTTGCCACACACCCTGTGCTGCTGCTCAGTAGTTTTCGACTCTCTGTGGTCTTGGCACAGGTCTCCCTGTGGCTGGTATCTCTCAGCGTCGCCAGTCACAGGCAGAACTAGCCTCATGATGGCGTGTGTCAACCACAGAAGATTTGGCCACTTGAAATAGAGGCAGGTCTCAGGCATAACAGCCACAGAGCCTGTCACCCCAGGGAAGGTATTGGCACCTCCTGCTCACATATCATTGCATCTTGCTAGTTTTCCCTGTTTCTACTCTTTGGCAAAAGTTGCCAGTGAATCCAATGGGGTCAGAAGAGGAATCTCTCCTGTTGCATTGCCATTACTGAGGGAATCTTTCCACACCTCAAAGATAAAAAGAGAAAGCTGCAGAGTGACCTGCTAGTGGTCTTGAAGTTTTCGATGGGGAAGCAGATGCTTCTATTTTTTGGAACGTGCCAGACTGGAATGAGAAACAACATTTAATATATTTCATGTGTGGAAGAAAGGATTTGGTGAGTGGAGGGTACAATTCTGACCTAAGGTGGTCACATTTTTCTTGTAACCGTTTAGCATCCGCACTGCTCCCATTTCTCCCACATCCCAAAATGTCAGAGATAGTGGGTAATTGCTCCTGGTGCATAGGAATGGGACAGAGCTGACAGGAGCACATCAAGAATAAACGCGGTGATAGTATTCGTGTAAAATGACTGCTTCATGACCAAGTGAGCAATAGCCTCTGTCTGAGTTGCATCTCTCTGTAACTCTACTACTTGTACAGATTAGATTTAGAATCCCCCAAATTCTTCACAACGTGGGCAAGATCGTCTCAACTCCATCTTGGGGTGTGGGCGGATATTCAATGGCATTCCAGGCTGCCCTGGATGATGGTAGTGAGTCATTTTCCTGAACCACTGGTATGAGGTTTGGTACAATGCAGTCAGTGAGGGTCAGTGTGTGTGGAACCTGTACCCCAGTGAGGGTCAGTGTGTGTAGAGCCTGTACCCCAGTGAGGGTCAGTGTGTGGGGTCCCTGTACCCCAGTGAGGGTCAGTGTGTGTGGACCTTGTACCCCAGTGAGGGTCAGTGTGTGGGGACCCTGTACCCCAGTGAGGGTCAACCACCTTGGTGTGGGACTGGAGCCTCATGTAGGTTTGTAGGATGGCAGCTTTCCTTCCCAACAGGATCTTAGTGAGCCACTTGAGTTTAAATAACAATTGTTTACTTTTACCAGCAGATTTTTCAAGGCTCCAAACAAACATTCCCTGAGGTTGAGAGACCAGGTCTCTGCCACTGATTCCAGGCTCCAGCCAACCTCCTCCTCCTTGAGGCCACTGGACTATGTTAGCTTTGCAATCATGGCCCATATCCCCAGAAGAGGTGAACAAGAAGTATCTTCTCACCAGCCTTTTATTCCTTCTCTTTATTCTCTTGCAAAGGGATGTGCATTTCTAATTCCAGCTCAAGATGAAAGTACTCAGACCATCCAAGGCTCTCAATCAATTGCAAACCACCTTGGTGAAAGAATCTTTGATTTTCTTGGGATTATGGAGCTATCACTATTTGTGGAGCCTGATCTCATTTATAATAAACCTCCAATGGCAAATGATGAAGATATGTCCATTACTAAATACCAGCAACTTGCACAGACTGTAAGACGGTAAGTGGAAAGGTGAGTGGAAAGCTCTTTGCACTCCACCATGTCTCATTTCCTATTCCTCATCTCCACATACCTTCCATCTCCCATTCCAGACCTCACACCCATAACCAATGGCTCACCTATCATCTGTTTCTTGCTATTTCCCAATTCCTGGTTGACCAAGCTTTTCATTTGCCAGTCATGTAGATATACACACAGAACAGGCAGTTACAGAGACATTAATGGAGAGAGAGAGAGAGAGGAGAGAGAGAGAGAGAAGGATGGTTACTCAGAGAGAGGGGGGGAGAGAGAGAGAGACCGACAGACAGACAGACAGAAGGACATGGTTACTCAGAGAGAGAGAGACAAGGATATAGAACATTACTGCACTGAAACAGGCCCTTCAGCCATTCTAGTCTGTGCCAAACTATTTTTCTGCTGAATCTTACTGACCTGTACCCAATCCATAGCCCTCCATACCTCTCCGATCCATGTACCTGACCAAATTATTCTTAAATGCTAAAATTGAGCCTGCATTCATCACCTTAGCTGGCAGCTTGTTCCACAACCCCCACCACACTCTGTGTGAAGAAGTTTCCCTTAATGTTCCCTCTTAACTTTTCCCCTTTCAACCATAACCCATTTTGGGTCCCTCAGTAGAAAAAGCCTATCTACATTTACTCTATCTACACCCCTCATCATTTTAAATACCTCTATCAAATCTCCTCTCATTCTTCCACGCTCCAGGAAATAAAGTCCTAATCTGTTTAACCTTTCCCTGTAACTCAGTTCCTGAAGTCCAGGCAACAATTAAAACATTTAAGTCATGGTTACTCAGAGAGAGAGAGGGAGAGAGAGAGAGAGAGAGAGAGAGAGAGAGAGAGAGAGAGAGGGGGCAGGCAGGAACAGATAGACAGAGAGAGGGCAGGTAGGAACAGATACAGAAAGAAACAGACAGAGAGAGATAGAGGGAAGGACATGTTCACTCAGAGAGAGAGAGAGATAGAGATGGACAGATACCGAGGGCAGGCAGGAACGGATACTCAGAGAGAGAAAGAGATACCAAGGGCAGGCAGGGACAGATACAGAGAGAGAGAGAGAGAGAGAGAGAGAGAGAGAGATACAGACGGACAGACAGACAGACATGGTTACTCAGAGAGAAAGAGAGAATAGGCACTTTTAGGCCAATTGCCCCACATGTAAAGCTGCATGTTTAGCCAATATGCAGCTGTTTTGAGGCCACCTGAATGTGCAGGAGGCACTCTTGAGGCGAGCTACGTAACCCTCCTCCGAGAGGGATAATCAGTTCAGCTCAGTGGCTCCCCCAGCTACCTGAATGCAGCTGGCTGAAAGCGGATGTTAAAGGGTCAGGCTGCTGATCACAGCTGACACTGGGCAGGAGCCCGAGTGTGCTCAGAGCCACATCCTGTGCAGCTGTGTCCTTTCAGGTGGCCAGCATTGCGCTTTAAATGCTGCCACCTGAACGGCAATTTAAAGGGCCGCTTCTGCTTCTTCAGGCGCATTACTAGTGTAGAATGCACCTGAAAAAGCACCTGAAAAAGCCTAGAGAGAGAGAGACAGACAGATACCGAGGGCAGGCAGGAACGGATACTCAGAGAGAGAGAGAGAGAGAGAGAGAAAGAGAGAGAGAGAGAGAGAGACACCAAGGGCAGGCAGGGACAGATACAGAGAGAGAGAGACAGACAGACAGACAGGTACAGGGGGCAGGCAGGTACAGATACTCAGAGAGAGAGCGAGAGAGTGAGAGTGAGAGTGAGAGTGAGAGTGAGAGTGAGAGTGAGAGAGAGAGAGAGAGAGAGAGAGAGAGAGGGGTACAGTGGGCAGGCAGGGACGGATACTCAGAGAAACGCTGAAGAATTCACAGTTAGTCAGATACAAGGTTAATTTTCAACCCACTGTCGCTATATTGTGATTAAATTGTGGCCCTTTGTTCTCTCTCCAAACCAAGGGCACTGAGGCTAAGTAGAACCCTTCTGCTACCTGGCTGATAGAACCTGAGTCCTTGGAGTAATGCAGCAAAAAAATAAACAATCAGTACTGGTCATGACCGGGCCAGAGAGAGGTGTTACCGCTATTTGTGACACCTCTGTCAACCATTAAACAGGAGGCTTAATGAAGGAGAAAACAATTTGGGCTTTTGGGTTGAGATGACTATGTTTACGTGGGTCAGCACAATGTCATGGGTCTGGGCTGAGCTGCACTGTTCAATGCAAAAACACCCAGAAACGCTGGAGGAACTCAGCTAGACTCACAGCATCCTTAGGAGGTAATGATATGTCACTGGCGTTTCAGGCCTGAGTCTTTCCTCAATTTTATTTTTATAATTTAGACATCCAGTAACAGGTCATTTTGGCCCACAAGTTCGTGCCGCCCAATTAACCTACACCCTTGAGTCATTTCGAATGGTGGGAGGAAACCGGAGCGCCTGGGTAAAGCACAAAGAGAACATACAAACTCCTTACAGACAGAGCGGCATTCGAACCTGAGCACAATAATTGGTGTTGTAATGGCGTTGTGTTAACCTCTACGCCAACAATGCCCAAGGTATAAGGACAGGAAGGCATCAGAGTAAAGATTAAAGACTGGCAGGGGGAGGGGGGAGTCCAGACCAGCCAAAGAGATGAGAGGTGAGAACTGATTTTGGCTCCTTGAAAGAAGGTGGAAGGAAAATGGAGGAGGGAGAGGGAGAGAGAGAGAGAGAGAGAGAGAGAGAGGGAGAGAGGGAGAGAGAGAGAGAGAGAGAGCGCGCCAGGGAAAGGGGACAGGGGTAAGAAGAAAGGAGGAGGGAGTTCAACAGAAACTGATGGTCGATGTTAATACCATCCGGTTGGAGATGGAAAATGAGGTGCTGTTCCTCCAATTTGCAGGAGGTCTCCATCTTGCAGATCATGAAGCCACGGACAGACATGTCAGCAAGGGAATGGGATGGGGAATTAAAATGGGAGGCCACTGGTAGACCCACGTGATTGCACAGCATGTTGCAAATCTCCCGCAACAACTGAGAGGTAAGAGTTGGCGAAGAGACCAGCAGCTGAAAATTCACAGAACAATATGCTGATGAAATGCTCTCGTCAAAGCACAAGGAAAAATGCCAAAACACCTTTTGATTGAGAGTGTGTTGCCAACATGGGCTGGCAGTGGTGGCAGATAACCGTGAGTTTACCTTGGAGGGTCAAACACCAAGACGTGTGGCCTGTTGCCCTCGTGACCATCGGAGGTTACAACAAAAACTATACACAGCGAACAAAGCAAATTGGTGGGTGAGGGGGATGTTGGACACAGCCGGACAGTGAAATGGGTGGGGGGGGGGGGCGGTGTGGTGACACAGCTGGATGGAAGAGGGTTTGGCCAGAACTCTGACAATAAGGAGGTCCAGGGAAAAAAATAATGGGGCCCAGGGATACGATAAGGGAGCCCAGGGCATCAGTAACGGGGCACAGGGTGACGATAACCCAGGGTGACGATAACGGAGCCCAGGGTGACGATAACGGAGCCCAGGGTGACGATAACGGAGCCCAGGGTGACGATAACGGAGCCCAGGGTGACGATAACGGAGCCCAGGGTGACGATAACCCAGGCTGACAATAAAGGGGCCCAGGCCAATGACCAAGGATATCAGTAACGGGGTGCAGGGTGACAATAACTCAGGGTGACGATAAGGGGGACCAGGGTGACAATAACAGAGCCCGGGGTGAAGATAACCCAGGCTGACGGAAAGGGGGCCAGGGTGACAATAATGGGGCCCAGGGTGACGATAACCCAGGCCAACGATAAGGTGGGCCAGGGCGACGATAAGGGGGCCCAGGGCAACCATCACTGAGGGGCTCCGGGCTCGGGCCAGCATTTTCTTGGCCAACATGGCCAGTGAGACCCGTGGGGCCCTTAACATCCATCCACCCGCATGTCGGGGGTGGGGGGAAGCCATTGGGGGAAAGCGAGACCCCTGGGGGGGGGGGAGTCCCGCATGGACGGGGTGAATGTCCCACCGAGTGACTGCAGGCATCGCGCCGCGCTCACCCTTGCCCTCTTATGTAGAAGTTGCAGAACTGCGGACCATTGCAGCGTCTGACATGACTGAGTGAAGGTGTCCAGGCGCTGGAAGAGTCGCAGTCAGAAAGCTGCACATGTCGGGCATCTGGAACCAGGCTTTCCAAAATACTGGGTGAACTCAACCCGCTCCTGCTTGTGTTCAAGGTCCCCGCTCCCTTCACTGATGCTGTCCGACCCACTGAGTATTTTTCTGCTTTTATTCGGGGAAATCAAAGCGAGGGGAGGAAACGGAGCGGTCCGGGGAATTCCTGAGCTGAAGGCGTCGAAGATCAGGGGCCGAGTCAGCCTCAAGAACCCTTCGCACGGGCCTGGATCAGGGACAGCAGAGCTGAGATGATCTCGGTGGTTCAATTGGCGATGACCTTGGGACCTTCTAATTCATCATCAGTCCTTGGAGAGGATGTTTCCGGTGAATTAATGGGGGGGGGGGGGAGGGGGTCTGGGATTATGCCCTGCCTGGAGATTGGGCTGCCGGGTGGGGGGAGGGGGCTTACTGACGCAGCAGAGAGTTACGGTCAAGGTATACCCGAGGGGTCGGGGCCCGGGAGCGGTTCCCGTGGTAGAGCAGCGCTCGTGGGGCTGGCTGCTCTATGCGAGCTCCAGCAATGCAGAGTGGGGAGGCCGCCCCTTGGGGTCTCTCGCTACAGGGTGGGATTGCTCAGTCGGCGATGGAAGTAGGAATTCGACCGGGAAACGGGGATTTGCTCGGAGTCTGGGTGGGCATCTCTCCCAGGGTTGGGCTGCCTCTCTACCTTACTTTTCTCTGGGAATGAGATAAGATTCAAACCGGTGTTTGGGGATTTTAGGTGGAGTTGACGGGCTGGTGCTCTCCCGAAGGAAAGGGAGCGGATGGCTCCCGGAATGGGTGGGACTGAAAGAGATTTAAACTGTCCAGTCCCCTCCCTGAATCAGAACGCGAGACCACCCGATAACCTCAAAGAAGCAGCTTCATGTGGGAGGGCCCAAAATCTTTCTCTTCATGGTTCCCCCCCCCCCCCTCTCATCACACCCTCTCTCCCCAATCTCTTCCCTCTCCCCACATCTCTATCTCCATCTCTCTCCATCGTGCACCCCAAAAGTTTCCGTCATAGGTCCAGGAAAGCAACGTCCTCGCCCCCACCTCTCTCAACCCCCCCAACACACACACAAACATACACTCTCACTCAAACACACAGATACTCACATTCAAACACACTCATACACAAAAACACCGAGGCACACACTCACAAAGATGCACACACTCACATGCCACCCCCCCCCCACCCCACCACACACATAATGCAATGGGCCACACAGCAGATATTGGACAAGGGGGTAATCCGAATAGTGAGAACTGTGTTCCCTGGGAAATGGAAGAGGGTCAGACTGAGATCCGCTGCTGCAGTGAAAGCCATCCATAGTAGAATCTGCCTGGGCAACATTCGTCTTCCCACTGCCTCTGTTCCCGGGAAGCAACAAGTGCAAGAAGCTCAAAACTTGCCCGAACCCATCTCGCATGAACTGAAGCCGGTAATTTCCTTCTGCAAAACAATGCAACTTTTGCCTCCCTTCCCCTCCCCCCCCCCCCCGATACTTTCAGCTCCGGCTTTGAGAAGAATATTCCGGGAGACCCGATTGATCCGGACACCCACCTGGTACCAGGGCGGGCAGTGACATTAGACACAAGGTCAGCACGAACATTCCTCCAGTCGAGATTCAAGAGAGATTCCTTCTCCTTCAGTTCTTGTGTTATCCTGCCAATGACCTCTTCAATAAATCCACAGGGGGTCCCCGGTTGGGGAGGGGGGCGGGGGGTTGAAGAAACTAAAGTTGTAGGCAAATGAAATATCCTTTCTTTAGTTTAAATAAAAGTAATCCTGGGCAAGAGTGGGGTTGATTAACGGCGGCGAGGGGACTTGAAATCACAGGTCTTCTCAGGGTGTCGTCGCCAGATTATAGATCCCCTCACGGCTCTTGAACTTCTTTCTCGGTAACCTGTTGCTCGCCGTCTGCTCTTGGCTCTCGTTCCTCAGCCCGTCTCCCCAAAGCGTTGGAAGCTGAACTGAAGTGGAAAGGAAGAGTTTCTCTCCCTCCCCCCCCCCCCCCCAACCCGCCCCGCGGTGGGCGGAGACTCGCTCTATATTTGCATAAAGCTGCGAAGAAATCTTCGTCTTTTCTCCTCGCTTGTCCTCCTTGGGGATGGGCAGTCGGAGGGTGCAGGGCAGGTCAGCACGACCCACTCTCAACTGGGAACCATCTCACCCATTCACCCCACCCACCACAACCACGGTGGACCCTAACACTGGGACTCGAACTCTTTCCTAAAGGGCAAACTCAACTTTTAAATTGGAAAGAAGAGAACGCGTTTAAACAGCATTTATTGGACCCTTGAAATCATTTATTTAATTTTGACACACAGTTATTCAGAACTGGGAGGTAAAAATTTACAGAAGAAATTTAGATATATGACCTCGCTGGGAATGTTTATTATTTTTTTGCCCTAAATCCCAAATACCTACTGCCTATTTAATAATGAAAATATGCATATGCTCTGAATTCACGTTGACGATCCTGTGTTTAATGACCTATCTTTTTGGCCTTATTTTTTAAATAATCCTTTTATAAAGTCTACAGGTTATAATGGCAACTTGCAATGTAAATATGTCACAGCGCAATTCCCCAGCGGAGAGGTGGCGCCTCTGCAGCCAGGAGAGTGTAATTACTCCCTTGCGTAATCTTCGAGTCGCCCTTCCTGTTCCCAGACTTGATGAAAAGGTAAGAAGAAAAATGAAGATGAAAATGGATTACAAAAGGCAGTTCCGTAGTTAGTCTGAGTAACTGATTCGATCTCACTCTCATTTAATCACTATTTTTCCCTGCTTTAAATTGGCTCATTTTGAATGTTGAAAGGCGTGGCAGAGTAGGTGTTGAAAAGTTGTTTCCTATGGTGGGAGAGTCAGGACAAGAGGACACAACTTCAAGATTAAAGGGTGTCTACTTCGATTCAGAACTAGTTATGGAATTGGGTGTCCTGCAGCATCACAGCGCAAACATTCATATTATAACCATCGTACAACATGACTATAAATAAAAATAATCGTGCATGAAAAGTAAAGCAGTGTAAGTTCATTGATTATTCAGGAATCTGATGGCAGCGCAGAAGAAGCTGTCCTTGCGCTGCTAAGTGCTCATCTTTAGGCTCCTGAATCTTTCCCCCCATGGTAGCAGAGTGAAGTGAGTGGTGGGGGTCTTTGAGGATAGAGGCTGCTTTTTTAAGACACCACCTTATGTAGATGTCCTCGATGGAGCAAAGTCTGGTGCCTGTGATGTCTCAGGCCAAGTTAACAATCCTCCAGAATTTATTCCTGTCCTGAGAGATGGTGCCTCCGTACCTGACAGTGATGCAACCAGCCCATATGCTCTCTGTGGAAGAAATTTATGAGAGTCTTCAGTGACAACTCAGACACCTCACAAAGTATAGCCATTTTGTGATTTCATCAATGTGGAGGCTCCAGAATAGATCCTTGGAGATGTTGACTCACAGGAATAGGGTAGAGATGCATGGGAATTTCTTCAGCCAGAGGGTAGAAAATCTGTGGAATTTGTAGCCACAGGCAGTTGTGGATGCCAGGTCATTGGGTGTATTTAAGGCAAAGATTGAAAGATACTTCATTAGCCAGAGCATCAAAAGTTATGGAGAGAAGGCCGGGCAGAGAGACTGAATGGGAAATTGGATCAGCTCATGGGTAAGATAGAGGAGTATCAGAGCCAGCACCATCAGGCTGTGGAACAGCTTCTTCCCATGGGCAGTGAGATGGTTGAATGACCAAAGGACCAAAGGAACTGCTCACATTGACCATTATATTTACAAAGCATTTATTTATTGTGTATATGAATTCTTGTCCTGCATATGTTTTGTTTGTCTGTATGTGTGTTCTGTCTGGTTGTGTGTCTGTGTGTTTCGCACTGAGGACTGGAGAACGCTGCCTCATTGGGTTGTTCTTGTACAATCAGATGACAATAAACTTGACTTGATTGAATAATGGGCTGAATAGCCTATTTCTGCTCCTATATCTTATGGCCTTACGAATCACACTACAGAATTGGAGAAATAGTGCTTCTCATTACTTCAGGGCATGGCAAAATGCTTTAGAGCCAAGGGTAAATTTTAAATATTGCTACAGAGGAAACACGGTCACCCATTAATGTACAAGCTCCTAAAACAGCAATGTGACGGTTTTGAGATACTCTGTATTTCGTGTCATTTATTCCAATATTATCCCCAATGTATCAGGAATAATTCTCCTGTTCTTCTCAAATTTATCCAAAGAGATGGGCCTTTAATAATTTTACAGAAACACAGCCCCAAGGGTGCAGTTCAGCTTAGACCATGTGCTCAAACCTATGGACTCGAGCTGATGGCCTAAAACCATTCCTTTATGAGGCTGTAGAACTTCCTTATAGAAATATCGAAATAAGAACATTACAATGAGAATCGTGATGGTTTGCACAAATATCTAATCACACACTTGTTAAACTCTCTTGGACGACGTGAGTAATAAATCTGCCCGTTCTCAGATTCTCCCACCTTTCTAACCTTTGCACTGGCCACCACAGCCCTTCTCCCACACAGTTTCTGCTGTCTTTCCACCCATTTCATAGAAAGTACCTCACCCAGAGCAAGTTGATAAAATAAGAAAACAGCCCCACTGTCAAAGAGCACCAAGTTTGCTGGGAGTTGCAACTGGCTTTGAGTTGGAAGTAGTTTTGCCAACACCAGCCTTCAAATAACCCAAACAGCACTAACTATCAGGGCCTCGGGTCTCTTCTTAGCCGCTTTCGGACGCAGATAATGTGCCAGGAGACGCAGCTGGGGGGGAGTGCAGCTGGGACGTTCAGGTGGCCGCGGAGAAGACACCTCTCTGTCACCTGAATGGGTCAGCTGAAGGGGAGCCATGTCCGAGCGAACGCCGGCTCCTGTGGGCCATAGTCCCACTGCTGCTTTCAGGTGCCACGGGGGATGCTCGGAGTCGGAGAATATACCTACAGGAGGAGGGTGAGGTAAGTGCTCCTCCTGGCCAGGTTCTCCACTTTCAGGTGGCCACCCATCAGCCACATTGGGGTAGAATAGGCAGCTTGACAGTCGGGGTATTTTGGCCACCTGAAAGTGGCTATTTTCTCTTTCTCCTTTTTATCCATCTACCCTTTTCCTTGTTTCTTCCCCGTCCTTCGTCGCTTATTTACCCTTTTTGTGGACTGTCCCAACCCCGCGAGGGATTTGCTCCTGAGACGTGTGGCCGTGGTCCGGGTCAATGAAACCTGTCGCCACTGTGAGGTGTCCAACTTTCCCTCATGGGGCTGGCCATTTCCCAGCGCCCCGCCCGAGCGTGGAGGCAACCTGACACTGCCCGCGAAGCAGTTGTTCAGCCATGCAGGGAGGCACAAGTCGTGGGTTGGCTGAGATTCAACGCCCCTGCACGGAGACTGATGTTTAAAAAAATAATCCCTGCTGCACGAAAATCTCTCCAAAGTGGTGTGAAGGAGCGCCTTTATTTATCTCTCCCAAACCTCCGGCACAACCGACCCCGATCATCCCTCGACTCATCCAGCATCAGGGGGAGGTCCCGGTGCTACACCTCCCCGGTCTGGATATGGAGAAGTTCTGGCCCGCCGATGCTCCTCCAGCCGCGGGAGTTGCTCTGTGCAGCGCCTCGGTGGCCAGTCTCTGCCCGGAGACGATCCACGCCACCAGCGGAGGCGGAGGGGGGGGGGGGGAGCGAAAGGAGCAGCCGCGCCCTCCTGTGTAATCCAATTCCGGCGGGGAATCCGGAAACCGAGGGAGACCGACCCGTTTGTTTTAACCGGTTCTCGTGTCCACGCGTGGGCCGCCGGAAGGGCTGGGGATTTAAGTTCCCGCAAGTCCTTGGTCGAACTTGGTGAGGTCCTGTGTGCAGTGAGCCAAAGGCAGCGGCAGGGTGGTGGCGGCTGTGGGGCAGTGGCCGGGGCGGTGGGGCAGTGGCCGGGGCGGTGGGGCAGTGGCCGGGGCTCTCATCCTACGACCAAGATCCAATCCTGAAATGAGAATGTTTATGTGGTCATTTTTAAAAAGGACACGGGTTTGAATGAAACCAAGCGCGACTTGTCATGATCTAACTTCAATGGCTGCCTTAGAGGGTGTCGAGGAGCCAGAGCAAACAGACCCCCGGACCCCTTTTCTCCGGCCATCCAGGTGAGCCACCTGAGTGGGTGCCATCTGCTTGCAAGAAGTAAATCACGAAAATCTGTGGGAACCGTGGTTGAAGTAAAAACACAAAATGCTGGAGAAACTCGAGCAGGTCGATCCGTGTCCTTACTGTGCATCACCGGCGTTTCGGGCTTGAGCCCTTCATCAAGGTTTGGAAAAAATGTCAGCAGGCGTCAGAATAAAAGGGGAAGGAGTGGTCACAAGGGTAGGAGGCGGTAGGGGGAGAAGGGGACAGCAGTGATCAAGGGGAGGAGGGATGGCTGGGTGAAAGGAGAGGTAAGGGGAGAGGAGAGCTGGAAGGGGAGAGGGAGAAAAGGAGAGCAGGTTTGCAGAAACCAGAACAGTCATTAATGCCATCTGGCTAGAGGGTGGCCAGATGGAAAATCAGGTGTTGTTCCTCCAATTTTCAGGTGGTCTTGGTGGGATAGTACATTAGACCATGGTCAGACATACGAGTGTGGGAGTGGGACACAGAATTCTGTCAATAGTGCAGATAGAGAGGAGGTGCTCAGTGAAGCGACCTTCCAGTCTGCTACCAGTCTCTCTGATGTAGAGAACACCACAAAGGGAGCACTAGATGCAGTAAATAAATCTTCTGGATGTACAAGTGAAGTGTTGCTTCATTTGAAAGGCCTGTGTGGGGCCCTGGACCGTGGTGAATGAGGAGGCATGGGTCCAAGTGTGGCACCTCCTGCGGCCACATGGAAAGGTGCCGGGGGGGAGTGATTTGTGGGGATGGATGAGTGCACGAGGGAGTCACAGAGGAAACGGTCCCTACATAAGGCAAAGAGGGGAAGATGTGTCTAGTGGTGGGATCCTGTAGTAAGTACCAGAAATTCTGGCAGATGATGTGCTGAATGCAGAGACTGGTAGGGTGGTGGGTGAGGACGAGGGGGTTTCTGTGTTTGTTGTGTCTGGAGGCAGAGGGGACCAGGGCAGATGAGTGGGAAATAGAGGAGATGTGGGTGAGGGCTGAGTTGATGGTGGTGGAAGAGAAGCCACATTTGTGGAAGGCAGACATTTCAGAAGATCTGAACTGGAAGACCTCGTCTTGGGAACAGGCATTTGCTTGCATCTGACCCATATTCTTCTAACCTTTCCCTTTGTGTGCACCTGCCTAAATGTCTTTTAAATGTCATGCATGTCATTTTACCCACCTCTGCCATTGCTCTGGCAACTCCTTCCATATACCCAATGCCCTCTGTTAAAATGTTGCTCCCTGGTCCCTTTTAGATCTTTCTCTTTTCACCCTCTCTGGGGAAAAGTTAGTGACCATATATCTTATCTATACCTCTCACTATTTGTACACCTCCTAACCTCAGCCTATCCATGCTCTTCTTATAATTCAAGCCCTCTCGTCTTCATAACATCGAAGCCCAGTCTAGGCTCCAATAGCTCAGATAGTTCAGTTGTTAGACCACTGGCCTTATAAATCAGGAGTTCTGAGTTCATCTCTTGCTGAGGTCTTATTTTGTGAGGGGTGCTGGACAAAGTGGTGGCTCTCTGTCTTCTTTATGGTAGACAAAGGTAAAGAATTTCGTGCATGTGTTACATTCTTTCTTTTAAAATTATTTTTATTGTTTTATCAGGAAAAAAACCCCAAAAAAGCATTAAATCAATTGCAATGAAACCTTTGCAGATTTACAAATAATAACAAATGGTACAGGAGCAATATGACATAATTCTAAATCCAATAAATGATAAAACATACAATATTGTAAGAGATAAGTAAGAATAAAATGAAAAGAAAAAAAGCAATCAAGGTTAAAATTATTGTGTGTCGAGTTAAATCTGAAGAAGTGGCCTCAGGGGATCCAAACCAGCATGGCCAGTGAAATTCATCATCTCACCTAATTAGTCAGATGATGGGAGTGAGCTAGAAATGGGCCCCAAGTCTTATCAAAAGAAACCTTGATTTTCGTGACATTATGCCTAATTTTCTCCTGATTTAAATGCCATTGATGGGTGGGAACTCACCTTTCCATTTTAACAGAATTGCTCTTCTAGTTAATAAAGTGGAGAATGCTATAACCTGTCTTTGATTAGAAGATAAAATAAATCTTTAGAAAAACCAAATAGTGCAATTAGCGGACATGGATCTAAAGTGATCCTAAATAGGGTTGAAAAAGTTCTAAAAATGTCGGTCCAATATTTTTGCAAAGTCCAGAACATATGTAACAGAGGCATCGAATATTTGACATAGGTCACAAAGTGAACTAATATCTGAATAAATTTGAGCAAGTTTGACTTTGGAGAAATGACCACGCTGTAGCACTTTGAATTGAATAAGTCTATGTCCAGTGCACAATGATGAATCGTTAATCAGGCCCAGAACTGAACTCCATTCTTCTGAGAAAGAAATATTCAGATCATTCTCCCATTCAGTTTTAATTCCACTTCAAGAAATTGTTTCATATTCAATAGTTTATAATATAAAGCAGGTATCATGCCTTTATGAGTAAATTGTAACTCGAAGAGTTCATAGATAACATTTGGGTCAGGAAGAGTAGGAAATGTTTAAAGCTCAGAGCGAGCAAAACGTCAAATTTGATAGTATCTGAAATAATGTCTATTTGATCAGTTAAATATCGTCCCCAATTGTTGAAGAGATGTAAAATGCAGTTGTATAAAAAGATCTTTAAAATATTAATACCTAAAAAATGCCATTTTTGAAAACTGGCATCTAAAATAGCAGGTTGAAATAAATAATTAGATATTGTAGGACTTTTAACAATAAATTCTGTAAGTCTGAAACATCTGAATTGATTCCAGATCTTCAATCTATTTTCTTCTGAATAGAGATGGGTAAAGATGACCTCAATACAGCCCACAGGGAGATACTTCTTGAGGGACTTCAACTCCATCTCAATCCAATTAGGATATTCATCTGTCTTTTCACAATGCAACAAAAATAACATTTTTTATGTTTATAGCCAAGTGGTAAAAACAGAAATTAGGTAGGCCTAATCCCCCAATATTTCTAGTGTTCTGAAGATACTTTTTGTTCATCTCGGTTTCTTGTTTTGCCATATATATGACATAATAATTGTCATAAAAAACTTAGGAATAAGACATTTGAAATGTGGTATTTTGTGTTTCAATAATGGAACCTTTGTGGTCAATGTGCTGTGCAGTGAACAAAATAAAAAAACACACAGAAGCCATGAGTGAATTGAAACAACCAACTGATTTTACTGGAACTCTCTGCAAGCTTATCAGCACCACTCCCATGATCCATTTTGGTGCCTCCCACCAGGACCATTGTGGTCTGCCCAGTGCGAGCCTGCTCCTCATTGGCCTGATTCACTTGCAGATCAGTGGAGCCCGTTACATGACCTCCACCCCCAGAACTGGTGTTCAAAGGTACCAAGTCCACAGTTTGTAAACAGTTTGTACATTTAGGAGGCTGACCTCTCCACCCAGGGCTGGAACAGTTACTGGTTTGTCAAGGTCAAGGTGTGTCGGTTTGAGGTGGTCGACCGTGAATGTTTCCTACCTATCTCCAATGTCCAAAAGGCATCTAATCCTATTGTGTCGTAATACCTTGTATAGACCCTTGTATGGGCACTGAAAGGTTGTCCGGTGCATGCCTCTCCTTATGACGATATATTTGTAGTCTTTGAGATCCTTCAGGACGTAGGATGGAGCTAGACTGTGGCATGAGGTTGGTATGGGACCAAGGTGCCCACTTTCTCGCGAAGTCGCTTTAGCAGGGCTGTAGGTGTTCCTTCTGGCCTTGAACTGTGAGCACAAACTCTCCCAGGACTGTCAGTGGAGCTCCATAGACAAGCTCAGTGGAGGACAAGGCCAAATCCTTCTGCGGCCTAAGTCCTCTGGAACCCTGGGTCAGACTTTCAATAGCCTTGTGGTGGTATGCCACTCCTGGAGAGATTCATCAGTGTTCTTTTTGGTGTTGGTAACTCCAATGTATTCACGGTGGTGAGACAAGTTACTGCCACAGTGAAAAAGTACCTCTTGCCACATTTCATTTTATAATGGATTTATGTTACTCTTTAATGTTAAACTATATTTTGCATATATAAAAATGTTTTAGTAAAGTAAATTGTAGAGTTAAAGTATTATAGATGTATTTTGAGTAAGTTACTTTGGGTGGTTACAGGTGCACAAAGGCAGCATATTAGCATTTTAAACACATTTACATATACATCATTGTACTCAGAGAGAAGCGTGATCGTTCTCAGAATCGACATGTCTTGGACAGACAGAGCTAATGGATTTCAAGTGGGTGTTAATTATTCAAGAACTGCTGAGGAAGTCATCTGCTTTTAATCAAAGCTACTTAAACCTCTTGAACAGAGATGAGGTCAGAGGTTCTTATGGATATGCAATGGTTTTGAAAAAGGATCAGAATTTTGATAGAAATAAAATTGATGGTCATGTGGTTTCCAAGAATTGGGACTCACCTTGGTGATGATGTGATGGACATATGTTTTGGATAAATAGATTATAAAATTCAGAAATTTTGAGTTGGACGAGTTCAGTTTGGAGAGTACAGGTCAAAACTCCTGTGACACAGGGGTTGAAACCTTGTGAAAAGATAGGGTTGAGTTACAGTAATCAGAATTGGTGCTGTTGTGTGTTACTCCTGGGAAAAGGGGAACACAGAATCAATGGCTTTTGAAACAAGGAAGACCATTTCGCTGTCTCTTTGGAAAAGAGGACAAATTTCTACTGGCTCTATTTTCGTGTGTCCACTTCATTTAACCCTTGTCTGGTTTGTGTCATCATTGTGGAAGAAGATAATGAGTAAAAGAGGCCTGAAGATATACTGTTTATAAACACTTCATAATTATTTCTGAAATGAGAATTTAAGACCTTCAAGCAAGACTAAAATGATGCTGAACTTTTAAAGATCGACTTTTCAGAGTGGAACTTTGAATCATCACACACACACACACACACACACACACACACACACACACACACACACACACACACGTTTACATTTGTTCATGGTGAGGTTAAGTTTAGAGTTAAGTAAGTTTAGAGATAAGTAAGAAATGTTATGTTATTCATAGTTTAATAAAAACTATTATTTTGAATTTCCCAGTATCTGGTGAATTTTCCATTGGTGTTCCTGTGTTAGAGCTAACAAAAACCCTTTAGTCCCAAACAAAATTTAAAGGGTGTTAATTCATATCAATTGGGCTGCCAACTAGGGAGCGTCTTCTGGAGACAATGGAGGTATTTGAAAGAAGGGCTGGTTATCCAATGTGTGCTGGTGCCATCAAAGGCACACATATTCCCATCATTGTCCCACAGGATAATCCAGCATCCTACACAATTGAAAAGGATGGCACTCCATTCTTCTGCAAGCTGCTGTTGACCACAACTGCTGGTAAGGTTGATCTTTCCATTAATATCAGTTTTGCTCACCTGAAAATATAAGCATTGTGTCGCTCTAGCTTTCACCTTCTGTGTTTCCAGCTTCATAGATGTATATGTAGGTTGGCCAGGTCATACCCATGATGCTCGCATTCTTCTCAACTCTCCCATTGACAGAATGGCTGAGGATGCAGGTGGTTGTCTATTCCCCAGTGACGTAGGTGAATATGACTCAGTGTATGATGATGTTTGAACATGTACATGTTATCATCTAAAGTGCTGGATGGACCCTTGCTTTGAACATGACACATGATATTGATGAGTTGACACAGCCTCTGTTCCCTCTGTGTGCGGAGTCCCCCACACACTCTATTTGGTTGTATCACAGGTCTCCAGAAATATGAATAGTGTGGAGATACCTGCGCATTTGGTCGGGGACCCTGCCTACCCACTGGGAAAATGGCTGATGAAGGGGTTCATGCAACATCACATCATTGATCACTTTTAAATGCTCATTCAACTTCACCCTGAGCTTCGCTAGAATGGTTGTGGAAAATGCGTTTGGCCATCTCAAATGTTGCTGGAGCTGCCTGTCCAAATGAATAGATATTAATACCACCTTTGTGCCAGAGGTTGTTGTTGCCTGCTGGGCCTTGTGTAATTTCTGTGAGCACTTCCTGGAAGAATGGAGGGGTGAGGCATCTGATCTCCCTCCAGAAGGAGCTCCTTACAGAGGTGCCATAGGCCATGGCCTGCAGGCCATACATTAGGCTATTATGAGGATCCTGTGTGGAGATGAAGACAATAACTGACTCATTTCCATTAAACATCAATTAAACTTTATTGCTTGTTTTGGAACCTAGTGCAACTGTAAAATCTGAACTTTAAAATAAAATCTGTTTAATAACTGTTGGAACGTCATGTACAACATGGACAAAAAAATGTCAATAAAGGTAGTGCAAAAACTTTCTGGAATAAAATGTCAACATTTTGATAAACACATTTTTGGCATCTCTTCATTAACTTTAGTTCAACACACAACAGAAAATGTAAACTGAATGACTTCAGTGATAAACAAATATGAAACTTTACATTGGGCATTCTCATCAGCTGGATCCTCAACTCCAATACGTGATGAGACTGCCCTGCTTGAGGGGCTGGCATATAGGAGGGGTTCAGCATTGGAGATGGAAGATGGCAGTGGAAGGGGGAGACCTGTATAGGGCAATATAGTGATGTAATATGCTGACTGCTTGCTATTGGTTATGACTGTAGATTGGCTCCACCCTACTGGTATAACAGAAGGTGCATCTTATCCCACTGGTCAATAGAAGTGGCTTCTTCTGTTAATAAAAGCCTGTAGGATTATACAAGTCTGGTCTTTGCCTGTGGCATATCAGGCAATAAGAGGGAGAAGAATGGAATGGGGAAGGCTGATGGAGGTGCAAGGAGGGAGGGGTATGCAATGAGGCTTGTGGCATCATGGTGGCAGAAGATGGTTGCAATGAGGGGGAGGCTGGTGGGATGGGGGAGGCTGGTGGGATGGGGGAGGCTGGTGGGATGGGGGAGGCTGGTGGGATGGGGGAGGCTGGTGGGATGGGGGAGGCTGGTGGGATGGGGGAGGCATGAGGCCTGCCAATGGAGGGAAGAGACTAGATGGTAGAGGGCCAAGGCTGGACTCGTGCAATTACTTTGATGGTTGAGGCAAGTTATATAAAAATATAACATAACAATTACAGCACGGAAACAGGCCATTAGGCCCTTCTAGTCCGCACCGAACCAAACACCCCTTTCTAGTCCGCACCGAACCAAACACCCCTTTCTAGTCCCACCTCCCTGCACAATGCCCATAACCCTCCATCTTCTTCTCATCCATATACCTGTCCAACCTTTTCTTAAATAATACAATTGACTCCGCCGCCACTATTTCTCCCGGAAGATGATTCCACACAGCTACCACTCTGAGTAAAGAAGTTCCCCCTCATGTTACCTCTAAACCTCTGCCCCTTAATTCTTAACTCATGTCCTCTTGTTTTAATCTTTCCTCCTCTTAACGGAAATAGTCTATCCACATCCATTCTGTCTATCCCTTTCATAATCTTAAATACTTCTATCAAATCCCCTCTCAACCTTCTACGCTCCAAAGAATAAAGACCCAATCTGTCCAATCTCTCCCCATACTCCAGATGCTTAAACCCAGGCAACATTTCTGGTAAACCTTCTCTGCACTCTCTCCACTCTGTTTATATCCTTCCTATAATTAGGCGACCAGAACTGCACACAGAACTCCAAATTAGGCCGCACCAACATCTTATACAATCTCAACATCACTTCCCAACTCCTATATTCCATGCAATGATTGATAAAGGCCAGCATACTAAAAGCCTTCTTCACCACCCTATTCACGTGAGTTTCTACCTTCAGGGAACGATGTACCGTTACTCCTAAATCTTTCTGCTCTTCTGTATTCCTCAATGCTCTCCCATTTACCACATATGTCCTATTCTGATTCTTCTTACCAAAATGAAGCACCTCACACTTATCAGCATTAAATTCCATCTGCCATTTTTCAGCCCACTTTTCTAAGCAGCCCAAATCCCTCTGCAATCTTTGAAAACCTTCTTCATTATCCACTATTCCACCTATCTTAGTATCGTCTGCATATTTACTAATCCAATTCACCACCCCATCATCTAGATCATTAATGTATATAACGAACAACAATGGGCCCAATACAGATCCTTGAGGCACACCACTGGTCACCGGCCTCCAACCTGACAGACAATTATCCACTACCACTCTCTGGCCTCTCCCTTTCAGCCAATGTTCAATCCATTTGACTATCTTAAAATTTATACCTAAAGACTGCACCTTCCTAACTAACCTTCCATGTGGTACCTTATCGAAGGCCTTACTGAAGTCCATATAGACAACATCCACTGTGCTACCCTCATCCACATTCCTAGTCACCTCTTCAAAAAATTCAATCAGATTGGTCAAACATGACCTTCCTCCCACAAATCCATGTTGAGTGCTCCTGATCAGACCCTGTCTATCCAGATGTTTATAAGTACTATCTCTAAGAATTTTCTCCATTAATTTACCTACCACAGACGTCAAACTTACAGGCCGATAGTTGCCAGGCTTCCTCCTTGAACCCTTTTTAAATAACGGAACCACATGCGCAATGCGCCAATCCTCCGGCACTATCCCCATATCTAATGACATTTGGAAAATTACCGCCAGAGCCTCTGCTATTTCCTCCTTCACTTCTCTCAATGTCCTGGGGAAGATCCCGTCTGGTCCCGGAGACTTATCCACCTTTATATTCTTCAAAAGCCTTAAAACTACACCTTTTGTAATCTCTATATTCCCCATATTTACCCAATTTTCTTTTTTTATCCCACATCTCCCAATATCCTTCTCCTTAGTGAATACCGAAGAAAAGAAACTGTTCAATATCTCCCCCATTTCTCTAGGCTCCACACACAGTTTTCCACTCTGATTTTCTAAGGGACCAATTTTGTCTCTAGCTTTCCTCTTACCATTAACATATTTGTAGAACTCTTTTGGATTAGTTTTCACCCTGCTTGCCATAGTTTTCTCGTACCTTCTTTTAGCTTTCCTAATTCCTCTCTTAAGATTCCTCTTACATTCAATGTATCTTTCAAACATCTCCTTAACTCCATGCTTCTTATATCTAATGTACGCCTCCCTTTTTCTTCGAACCAAGTTTCCAATATTCCTTGAAAACCACGGCTCTCTCAAACCTTTTGCCCCTCCTTTTAACCTAACAGGAACATAAAGCTTTTGCACTCTCAAAATCTGATCTTTAAAAGACTTCCATCTCTCTACTACATCCTGCCCATAAAACAAATTGTCCCAATGCACACCCTGCAAGTCCTTTCGCATCTCCTCAAATCTAGTCTCGTTATCTAAGTCTAAGTCTAATCTAAGTCTCGTTATCACTGAAGTCTATGCCTGCATCTCCTGCCTTATGTCAATTAATTAAGGTGGATGTCTCCAGGCTCTGACAGGATTTTCCCCAGGACCTTGAAAGAAGTTGGTGAGGAAATAGCAGAAACTCTGACAGTGGTTTTTCAAATGTCATTAGAGATGGGTATAGTGCCAGAGCATTGGCGTGTTGCTCATGTGGTTCCTTTGTTTAAAGAGGGTTCGAGGAGCAAGCCTAGCAATTATAGGCCTTTAAGTTTGACATCTAGTAGGTAAATTAATGGAAAATGTTCTCAGAGATAGTTTATATAAGTATCTGGAGAGACAGGGTCTGATCAAGGAACACTCAATGTGGATTTATGCGCGGAAGGTCATGTTTGACCAATCTTGTTGAATTTTTTGAGGAGGTGACTAGGAATGTTGATGAGGGTAGAGCAGTGGATGTTGTCTATATGGACATCAGTAAGACCTTTGATAAGGTTCCGCATGGAAGGTGAGTTAGGAAAGTTCATTCGTTAGATAGTCAAATTAATTCAACAGTGGCTGGAAGGGAGATGCTAGAGAGTCATAGTGGATAACTTTGTCAGGTTGGAGGCCTCAGGGATCTGTATTGGGTCCTTTGCTGTTTGTCATATACAGTAATGATCTGGATGGTGGGGTGGTAAATTGGATTAGTAAATATGCAGATGATACTAAAATAGGTGGAATTGTGGACAATGAAGATGGTTTTCAAAGATTGCAGAGGGATTTGGACTGCTTAGAAGAGTGGGCTAAAAGATGGCAGATGGCGTTTAATGCTGAGAAGTGTGAAGTGCTTTATTTTGGTAGGAATAATCAAAACAGGACATATGTAGTAAATGGGAGGACATTGAAGAATGCAGTGGAGCAGAAAGATCAGGAATAACAGTTCATCATTCCCTGAAGGTAGAATCTCATGTGGATAGGGTGGTGAAGAAAGGTTTTAGTATGCTGGCCTTTATAAATCAATGCATAGACTACAGGAGTTGGGAAGTGATGTTGAGACTGTTCAAGGCATTGGTGAGGCAAAATTTAGAATACTGTGTGCAGTTCTGGTCACCAAATTATAGGAAGGATATCAACAAGGTAGAGAGAGTGCAGAGAAGATTTATGAAAATGTTACCTGGGTTTCAGAATCTAGATTACAAAGAAAGATTGATCAAATTAGGTCTTTATTCTTTGGAGTGTAGTAGGTGGAGAGAGGGATAGATAGAGTTGATGTGGATAGGCTTTTTGCATTGAGAGTAAGAGAGATTGAAACAAGAGGTCATGAGTTAAGAGTTAAGGGGCAAAAGTTTAGAAGTAACATGAAGGGGAACTTCTTTACTCAGAGAGTGGAGGCTGTGTGGAATGAGCATTCGGGATAAGTAGTGGCTGCAGGGTCAATTTTATCATTTAACGAAATAGTGGATTGGTATATTGATGGGAGGGGAATGGAGGATTATGGGTAGGGTGCAGGTAGTTGGGACTAGAGGAGAGTACTTGGTTCAGTGCCGACTAGAAGGGCCGAAATGGCCTGTTTCTGTGCTGTAATTGTTATATGATTAATCAATCGTGTGAATTCATCACTGTTGGCCTGGCGCTCCAGTCAGTCCGTGACACATTTCTGACTTTCGTTCTTGTTGTGCCAGCCGTTGGTCCTACATCAGGCCCTGCAGCATCTCCTCAAGATTCTCCCTTTGGTCCCATTCTCTTTTCTGGTTCATCTCGTCTATTATGGATAAGAGCCCACACAACTCAGCTGCTACCTGCTGTCTCTTTGTGTGCTTCTTACGCTTCTACCTCCTGCCTCCTGGATAGTGGGGAGAAACGCGTGAATTAAATGCTATGTCTTGACCATTGATTCAAACTAGAATTGACATTGAAAAAAATTAATTGGTCTTACCACCTCGTAATACAGCAGGAGGTGTGATTCCTGTTGTCTGGTCAGTTGCAGACTGCTGGTCAGCTGAGGCAGTGCCAGGGAATGAGGTAGAGGGAGAGGCTGAGTTTCAGGAGAGGGGGGAGCAGATGAGGGAACCAGGGTTGGTTGATGGATCTGTGACAGATGAAGTACAAGAGACATCCAGTTCCTGCAGCTCACCTTCTTTACCCTCATGTTCCTCAGGTTGCAAAGTGGGTTGAGGGGATTGTGCAGCAGCATCCCACCCCACTCCCCAGCCTGCAGGTTGCCTACAAGGGTGAGTGGTGTAGCATGTACCCCAGATGTCGTGTGCCAGGTTAAAATGAGGCCAGCCCCAACAGTCTGCACCACACCTCCCATTATGGTTCTTAACCTGGTGAAGCTTCCTCTTGAGATTCTTTAACTTGTTAATAACCTGGTTTTGTCCCTCTGATACCCTATTGCCCTGAGCTTCAATGCAATGCCCTCATAAAATCACCCATCTTTAATTGTACCTATTAATTCACATCCTCCTCCAGCCTTAGGGTGAAGAGTTGTTGCACCTTCCTATTCCCCCAGTTTGCAGAAAACATTTTTAATTTTGGTTTGTGTACATGACTGTTTTCACTGATTTTAAACTTGTTTAAAGTCACACCAAATAACATCTGATTTTATAATTCACAGTTTTTCGTTAGATCTCCCAGTGTGCCTGTTATTTCAATATAATACCGAGTTCAAAGGAGCGATGGAGGAGTCATTACTCCAGCACGTCTGCAGCACGTGGGTTTAACGGGCTCATACAAAAAAAATTAATTTCAATCCCACAATGCAATTACCTGTTCTACACTTGCCAAATTGCAACATCTACAGACACTGGAGATTGTAGTGGAGGTCGAGGCTGTCTATCCCCGGTGTGAGATAACATTATCTGATGCCAGCATGGAGACAATTTTCCTTTCACACTAGACACTTTAAAGGCTGATTGGCCATTAATTCCTGGGATCACTTGCCTTGAGAAAATGCAGTGAAAGCGGCTAAATCAATGGTTACTTTAGGTAATCTTCCTTATTATCATCTGCAAACTTAATAACCATGCCATTACTATTGTAGTTGGGGAATTGTTTTACTGTTTGGGTGCAGCAAGGAATAATTTCAATACATCTGTAACTCACATTTGCATTCTGAATGACAATAATGGAACCTTTACCTTAACGTTCCAGATCATTAATATAAATAACAACCAACAGTGGTCCCAGTACTGACCCCATCACATGAACAGCCACAAACTTCCAGTCTAAAAACCAACCCTGTCTCCTCTGGCCTTCAGACAGTTAAGAATATGTAATCAGGTATAGCAGATTTCCTTCCCCGAAGGACAGAGTAAATTATATCAGCAACAAACTAGCATTTTCCAGGTCATCCATTCCAGATTATTTGCTGCAACCATGGTGGGGTTCAGTCTTTAACCACTGGACAATTAGTTCAGTAATTCAACTCGTGCAACGCCACCCACATCTGGATGGTCCTTTTTGCTCTTCTTCTGATTGACTGCAATCCCAAACCCAAGGTGATTGACTCTAAATGTCCACCAAAGTCATGCAGCAAATGGATCATTTGCTTCAAGCCAGTGGCAGTGGTTATGGAGGGACTTCAAAAGAAATGGGGGATGGTCAATAAATGCTGGCCTCTCCAAGGTGGGGAGTAATAAGTGGTGGAAGAGGAGTGAGGGTCTAATTTGCCTGAATAAGGTTTTGGGCCAGAGACAAAATTGCACTCCTGACATAGGAGAGGCAGGGGAGTGGAGAAGGGAGGGTGACTCATGGGAAGAATAGGTTAAAGTGGAAATCAGCAGAGAATGGGATTGCTTTGTGAGCTGGAATATTACACTGGACAACAAATATTTACAAAAGGTTTGCTTCCTGAAAAACAATTGTGAATTATGATCAAGCTTAATACAAAGATAATTTCAGATTTGCTGTATCACTTAGGAAGTTGGAAAAACAATGAAATCAACCTTTATGGAATTTAATCGCATAATAATGCTAACAGTTCAACTGACCTAAAAATGTTTTGCCGCTGATTTTTGTTTGTACTCAGCATCTGATGCCTCTTGTGTCAGTGTCCAACAATAGTCAGCCAGCATTGATGGATTCCAGTGGCCCCGATACCGCTTTTCCGTGGTCGCAATGTCCTGGTGAAAACTTTCGCCGTGTTCGTCACTGACTGCACCAGGATCAGCAGGGAACAAGTCCAAGAGCGAATGCAGAGAATGGATTTTCAATGACACGTTGCATTTCATGGTTGAAGCACGTTGTCAATCAACTGGATGTAGTTTGATATTTAGGTTATATCTAAAGAACAGTATGTGATAGAAAACTTTTAAGTGGTTTTCGTGATCAGCAGCCCAAAATCCATAAAATACTCCCAAAAGTTTTCAGGAAGCAAAATCTTTGTTGTCCAGTGTAATCAATGAGCTGCAATACAATGGCTTCCTTCTGTGTTTTAAAGGAAATATGTAAATATAAGATAAGGGGTGGGCTGTGTTTAACTTGTGTTTAAAACTAAAGTTTATATTCTTCTAATGTTGTTGAACAGTTCTGCAGAGACACCACTAATTTCTAAGACGATTAAAGCAATTCTGCTTAAGTCTCTGTTGAAAGTTTTATGATAACTCTTTAAACAAGGGAGGATCAATGGATAATCTTGGCCAGGCAGAAGACGTCTGTTGATGGAAAACCTGTTGTGGTGCTGGGTGAAATTCAGAAATAATTGTAGTAAAAACACACTGAAATGCTGGAGGAACTCAGCTGGTCTTTTCAGCATCTCTCAGAGACAAAGATATACTGCTGACGTTTTGGGCCTGAGCTGAAATTTCCTTGAAGAAGGGCTTAGGCCAAGCATCAGCAGTATATCTTTGTCTCCTAGAGATGATGAAAAGACTGGCTGAATTTTCCCAGCATCTCGGTGTGTTTTTACTAAGAATTTCTCATGTTTGTTCAAAAGGAGACAGATTGGAGAGAGAGAGAGAAAAATTGCTGGGAGAAGGCATTGGGGAGAAGTGAAGGTGGGGGGAAGTTTAACAAAAGCCAGAGAAGTCAGTATCAATGCCGTCCGGTTGGAGGGAGCCCAGTCAGAAGATGAAGTGTCATTCCTCCAATTTACGGGTGGTCTCAGTCTGGCAGTGCATGAGACCATGGACAGACTTGTCAGCAAGGGAATGGGATGGAGAATTGAAATGGGTGGCTACTTTATGATAAACATCACAAAGCACTGGAATTCAATTGAAGTATCTTTGAAGCGCAATCACTGTAGGAAATGCAATGGTTCATTAACATACAGCAAGCTCTAATATACATTGTGTTGCTATTGACTGACATCTTCCAGAGGCACTCTTGGTCTGGGAGGATCAAGAGCCCCAGAACACTGTGGGGGGGGGGGGGGAATTAATCAGAATTGGAGGTGAGAGGGGAGTTCAAATTTTAGATTTGTTGCCAGAGTACATACGTGACATCACATACAACCCTGAGATTCCTTTTCTTGTGGCCGGGCAGAATTACCGTTTATTGGTAGTTCAAAAAAATCTGTACTCAACGTTGTGGTGCACTGTTAGCCAGAATCAGACACACACAAGGTAAAGTGTGTACAACAGGCTTTAATCCACAAAGACTTCCACAAAGCCAGGCTGGCTGTAGCTGCAGCAACTCTGAGTGAGACCTTTGGAGGCTGGCGCAGGCTTATATCCTGGAGGGTGATTGACACCCGACCGGGTGTGGCTTGATCCATTCAGGCTGACTGATTGCCAGCCAGCCAGGTGTTGTCCTGTCCCCTTACACTCCTGCAGGTACAGAGATTTTCCCCTGAAGTACGCCGGTGGTACTCTCCTGCAGGTAGAGAGGTTTCCCCCTGCAGTAGGCCGGCGGTACACTCCTGCAGGTACAGAAGTTGACCCTGCAGTAGGCCGGTGGTGTACCACCACAAACGTACATGTAAAAAGACAGAGAAATGTAACACACTGGTTTTTCCTTCCTGAAGTCAACACTCAGTACGAGGTTGTTGTTGGTGCACCATTCAGCCAAGTTTTCAATCTCCCTCCTGAATACTGACTCATCACTCTTTTTATATAATCCACCACTGTGTACAGCGAATTTTCAGATGTCATACTGAGCCACACATTCATAGTTGTAAAATGAGTAGAGCAGGGGGCTAAGGATGCAACCCTGTGCTGCTCTGGTACTGATGGAGATTGTGGAGGAGATGTTCTTACCAATCTTCACTGATTGTGGTCTGGAGGTGAGGAAATCCAGGATCCAATTACACAGTCAGGTGTTAACTCCCAGGTCTTGGAGTTTGCTGATCAGTTTTGAGGGGATGATGGTGTTAAATGCCAAACTGTATTTAATAAACAGCATCCAGATATATGTATCCAGTTGTTGCAGGGCTTTGTGTAGAGCCAGTGAGATGGCATCTGCTGTAGACCTGTGGCTGTCATAGGCAAATTGGAACATATGTCACCGCTCAGGCAGGAGCTGATGTGCTTCAACACCAGCCTTTCAAAACACTTCATCACTGTCGATGGAAGTGCTACTAGTTGGTAGTCATTTTGGCAGGTTACCAATACAATCGAGACCTGTTTGAAACAAGTGGGTTCCATGCCCTGCCGATTTAAAAGTGAATTGAGACGAGATATAAAGATCCACCTATCACATCCAAAGGTTAAAGGTTCTTTTTATTATCACATAATAATACATAAAAATATATTACACATGATATACTTCAACTTTTGTCTACAATAAAGCAAACAAAGAGTTGCCATGAATTTTCCCGGCACCCTTAATGATGGAAAAGGAAAACAAAAGCGAGCCCCTTTAGAGATGTTGGTTTTCTGTGGATCCCTACAGGCTCTGTAGCCTCACAGACACCAAACTGTTGGCAGCCTGAGTTCTAGGTCCAAACCTCCGACGTAATCAGGATGTCTCTGGTTACATAGAATCACATGGACCTCCACAGAAGCAGGCCATTTGTCCCCACTGGTATAGTCCAGGAGTTATGGTCCATAAGAACTTCTTTACAACCTATCTCACTCATCTTTCCCTGTCAGCACAACCTGGTATTCCTTCCTCCTGCCCTCCCGTTTGCTGATGACACTAAGATAGGAGGTATTATGGATCTGGACCAACTGGAAAAATGGGCCAGAAAATGGCAGAAGGAACTTATGCAGACAAGTGTCAGGATAAGCAGGCAACAGACTTCACTCCATCAAGGACATCGACATGAGGCGGTTTCTTAAAAAAAGCAGTCTCTACCCTCAAAGATCCCCACCACCCAGGCCATGCCCTCTTCACTCTCCTACCATCAGAAAAAAAAGGTACAGGAGCCTAAACGAGCCCTCAGCAGCACAAGGACAGCTTCTTCCCCGCAGCCATCAGATTCCTGAATAATCAATGAACCAAAGACACTGCCTTACTTTTTGTGGACAATTTCTTTTTACAAGTAATGTTGTAAGATGGTTCATAATATGAATGCACTATGAGGCTACCACAAGACACTGAATTTCATGACTTGTTCATGACGATAAATTCTGATTCTGATCATTTAGTAAGGTTTTTGACAAGATCCCACATGGGAGGTAAGTTCAGACACTAAGTATCCATGGAGAGGTTGTAAACTAGATTTGAAATGAGCTGAATGGGAGAAGGCAGAGAGTGATAGTTGATAATTGCTTCTCAGACTGGAGGCCTGTGATTAGTGGTGAGCCTCAGGAATCTGTGCTGAGACCATTGTTGTTTGTTTTCTATATCAATGATCTGGATGATAAGGTAGGAAATTGGATCAGCAAATTTGCTGATGACACTAAGATTGGAGGCGTTGTGGACAGCGAGGAAGGTTTTTAAAGATTGCAAAAGGATCTGGACCAAATGGAAAAATGGGCCAGGAAATGGCAGATGGAATTTAATGCAGACAAGTGTGAGGTGATGCATTTTGGTAGGACAAATACAGTAAATGTTTGGGCACTGAAGAGTCTGGAGGAACAAAGGGAGGAATACAGATATATTATTCCCTGAAAGTGGCATCACAGGTAGACAGGGTTGTAAAGAAAGCTTTTGGCACCTTGGCCTTCATAAATCAAAGCATCGAGTATTGGAGTTGGGATATTATGGTAAAATTGTACAAAACATTGGTGAGGCCAAATTTGGAATATTGTGTGCAGTTCTGGTTGCCAAACTACATGAAGGATATCAGTAAGATTGAGAGACTGCAGAGAAGATTTTCTAGAATGTTGCTGGGTCTTCAGGAGTTGAATTACAGGGAAAGACCGAACAGGTTAGGACTTTATTCCTAAGAACATAGAAGAATGAGGGGAGATTTGATAGAGGTTTACAAAATTATGAGGGGTATAAACAGAGTAAATGTGAGTAGGCTCTTTCCACTTCGATTAGGAGAGATAAATACGAGAGGACATGGCTTTAAGGGGAAAGGGTTAGGGGGAACGTTTCCACTCAGAAAGTGGAGGGAGTGTGGAATGGGCTGCCTTCTGATGTGGTAAATGTGGGCTCACTTTCAAGTTTTAAGAATAAATTGGATAGATATATGGAAGGGAGAGGTCTGGAGGGTTTTGGAATGGTGCAGGTCAGTGGGACTAGAGGAATGATGTTTCGGCACAGATTAGAAGGGCTGAATGGCTTCTTTTCTGTGCTTTAGTTTTCTGTGCTGGTTCTATGATTCAAAACCGTTATCTTTCAGGTGAATGCACTGGCCAATTTACAAGCAACAAGGTCAAAAGGTTGTTGGTTTAGCCCTCTCTTGTAGACTTTAACCTTAATCCAGCCAAGTTATCCACTGGAGCACTGAGAGCACAGTATTGCAGGAGGGATAGCTCAAGTAGAGTGATGCATTCTGAGAGGTGCTGACAGTTGGATGAGATGTAAAACCTGATGACTTTAGGCCCTTTCAGGTTAACCCTCCACCTTGAGGCCAGCGACAGGAGCAGATTTAAAACTGTTAACTCACCTTTCAGGTGGCAGCCCTAAAAGGTTGCTGCAGCATTACCTGGTCCACCTGAAAGGGCCTAAGGTGCCCCTTGCTCCCTCCAGATCTGATGGAGATGAGACGACTGGTGCTGCAGCTCCACCTGTCTTCCCTACCCATAAACCCCCACGCAGGTGGAACCACTCTGTTTCCTACAACAGTATCAGCTGTGTGGGGGATTATGGGTAGGGAAGGCCGCCATTGCTATGTCATGTTTTGAGCCACGGAGAGTGGCCCCGAAGACCGACACGCCCAGTGAGGTGAACGCGGGCCAGCCAGGCTGTCACAGCCCACACCGGCCACCCCTGCCCCGACATCCCCCGCTTGCCGCCCCTGCACTGATGTCCCCAGCTGGCCGCCCCTGCCTCGACATCCTCCACCGGCTGCCCCTGCCCTGATGGCCGCCCTTGCCCTGAAGACCCCCGCAGACCACTGCTTTCCCGATGGCCACCCCTGCCCCAACAGCTCCCTCACACTGCCCCTGCCCCGATGGCACCCACTGACCTCCCCTCCCCAGTGAGGCAGGGGCTGTCAGGTATCGGGCCAGGGGGCTGTCAGGCAGTGGGGAGTTGGCTCGCGGGCTTGATGGAGTCCAGCTCTCCGCCGATTATCCTTCCCCAAGGAGGGGTGCCTCAGTGCCTCAGAGGCTCTCTGGGCACATTCAGGTGAGTGGGTATGGAGCCGCAAGGGGGCATATTCTACAGCTTTACAAAGGGGTGTTCAGGCCACTTGAAAGGGCCTATTGGATGTAAATGTTCTTAGATTTAGAAGAACAGAGGAGTTCTTACTGGTGTCTGGCAATATTTGTACAATGCCAAAAATCAAAACAAAGTTGCTGGGGATCTTGTTGCAACAAGTCAAGTCAAGTTTATTGCCATCTTATTGTACAAGTACAACTCCAGTGCAAAATATGCAGACACACAACCAGACATATCACATATAGACAAATAATGCATATGCAGGATAAGTATTCATACATGTACAAATAATTGTTTCATGAATATGAGAGTATCGGATGTTTAGTGTGGGTCGTTCCTTTGGTCATTCAGCATTCTCACTGCCCATGGAAAGAAGCTGTTCCTCAGCCTGGTGGTGCTGGCTCTGATACTCCTGTATCACTTTCCCGACGGGAGCAGCTGAAAGATGCTGTGTGCAGGGTGGAAGGGGTCGCAGTGATTTTGAGTGCCCTCTTCAGACAGTGCCCAGTAGGTGATGTTGATGGGGGGAAGGGAGACCTCAATGATCCTCACTGCCACTCTCATGGTCCTGTGGATTAACCTCTGATCCATTTCTCTGCAGCAACCGTACCACGACACCCTCGATAGAGCACCTGTAGAAGGTTGACATGATGGTTACCAGTAACCTTGCCCGTTTTAGTCTGTATTGTACTGTATTTCAACTGATTGTGTTTCAAAGTTATTCCTGTCTGCAAATTGGTTTGGGACATCCCATGCCATAAAAGTTTTTTTCAGAAGTGCAGGTTTGACCATATGGAGTTGTTGTGAAGAATTGTTAACAACCCTTTGAAGTTTATTCTTGTCCTGAGAGTTGGTGCCTCCACACCAAGCAGTGATGCAACCAGCCAAAATGTTTTCCTCAGTACACCTGTAGCAGTTTACGAGAGTGTCCTCAGACACTTCACAAAGTTAAGCCTCTGGCGAGCCTTTTTCATGATTACATCAACATGGAGGCTCCAGGAGAGATCCTCGGAGATGTTGACACCCACGAATTTGAAGTTCTTGACTGTCCTCACTACTGAGCCTTCATTGAGGACTGGGCTGTGTTCCCCTGACTACCACATGAAGTCCAGAATAATCTCTTTGGTTTTGCTATCGCTGAGCACAAGGTTGTTCTTGTGACACCATTCAAAGAGCAGATCTATCTCCCTCCTGTTCACTTCCTCTTTGCTGTTTGTGACTCTGCCGACAACTGTGGTGTTATTGGCAAACTTGTAGATAGAAAGTCCATGTAGACATAATCCACAGCCTTTCCTTTATCTAGTTTCTTGGCAACCTGCTCAAAAATACTCTATAAGATTAATTAAACACTACTTACCATGCACAAATACATATATCTGATCTCTCAGAACACCCTCCAGTAATTTACCCATTACTAACATCAAGGTCACTGGCCTGTAATTTCCTGGTTTACTATTGGAACCTTTTTAAACAACGGAACAACATGAGCTACCCTCCAATCCTTCATCACCTCACCCGTGGCCAGTACCAAATTAAGGTATTAGGGGCCTGTAGCAAATATTTTAAAATGGTCCTAAATAATGCCGGCTGGCACATGCACAGTGAGGGGAAGCACTTACACTGAAATTGCTCCCACATTGAAATTGCTCCACACCCCTCCCCTTACAGCAGCATGCAGGATCAATGGCTGTCTTAGTTACCCATAATCCCCCACACAGCGGGAACTGCTCTGCGTTTCCCTGGTGCAGAAACTGGCAGAGTGGTTCCCGCTGTGTGGCGGATTATGGGTAACCAAGTTGGCAATTGTTCCCGCCGTGAGCCATTGCCCTGAGTTGCTGGGGATAGTCTGTGTTCATAACCTGGATTAAATTTACGGTTACTGATTTTAACCAATTACCACCTTTAAACGGGGTTATGAACACAGATGATCAGTTGAATCTGATAGCTTCTGCATAAAGATCCGCGGGGGTCCTTGAAATTGCAGGGCCCGTAGCATTTGCTACTCTCGTTACTGCATTAATGTGGCAGCACACCCGTGGCTAAGGACATTTTGAATATATTTTCCAGGGCCTCTGCAATTTCTACACTAGTCTCCCTCAAGACCCTTTATGTGCTGTAAGGCAGCAAGCACCTCCTTCTCTTTAATTTCTATATGTTCCATGCCACTATAGTTTGTTTCCCTTCCATCCTTGTACACTATATCAATTTCTAAAGTAAA
The DNA here is from genome assembly GCF_036971445.1 of Narcine bancroftii. Lineage (NCBI taxonomy): Eukaryota > Metazoa > Chordata > Chondrichthyes > Torpediniformes > Narcinidae > Narcine > Narcine bancroftii. Next base: position 207,926,358 of record NC_091469.1, read on the forward strand.
TACTGATGGGAAAATAAACTGTTTAAGATCTCCCCCTTCATGAGACTCCACACATAGACGGGCCCTCTGATCTTCTAGGGGACCATTTTTGTCCCTTACTATCCTTTTACTCCTAACATACTTGTAGAAACCCGTCGGGTTTACCTTCACATTATCTGCTAAACCAACCTCATGGCCTCTTTTTGCCTTCCTGATTTCCTTCTTAAGTATTTTCTTACATTTTCTATACCTTGTTTGCTCCTTGTTGCCTATAGTTGCTATACTCATCTCCCTTCTTTTTAACCAGATCACCAATATCCCTCAAAAACCAAGATTCCAACTGCCTGTTAACTTTAATACTGGCAGGAACATGCAAACTCTGCACTCTCCAAATTTCGTCTTTGATGTCCTTCCATAACTTATCCCAGTCCTCTCATCCTAGATCCTTTCTCATTTCCATAAGGGTAGAACAAACAATAAGAGTGATACTGATATTAAGGGTGATGAAAATTTTAAGTGTAATAAGGGCCCTCAACAGAAATAGGAAGGAAGCAAATGTCTCTGCAAAATGCATTGCATTTTTTGTGATCTGCACAAAAGGACTGCTCCAACTAGTCTTCCATAATATCACAGATTTAATGCCATCTCCACCTCAGTCCAAAGATTTGAAGACAGCAGGAGGAAATCCCAACAGGTCCCTTAATCTTGCCCACTCTAATAGCTACAGCATCTCAACCAGGCACTTCAAACCTTCTGCCTTACAACTGAGTAACTTTCCAAGACAAGTAAAGAAAATGGAGAAAAGACCAAAGGCACTGATGGAGTCAACTGGTCTTTGCCTCCATCAGAAGATCACGAGTTCACGAACCACTTCACGATTTTGAGTTCACAATCTGGGATGCTAATGCACAACTGAGTGTTGAACTGTCAGTGGTGGATGCAATTGTCACAATCTGACAGACAGCAGGAATATTCTGCCCAAAATTTTGGACAATATTTATCCTTCACCCATTGTCCCTGACATAAAAAGATGATGTGGTCAAAGGCATATTATTCATAGTGGGAATTTGTTTTGTGCAAACTGACAGCTGAATATAGCATATGACACTAGTGACTAAATTTGAAAGAGTGCATTATATAATTATATGGCTATATTGTCATTGGTTTGTGATGTTCCTGAATATGTATTGCACTCACAATGACAAGATTGTACTCAACCTTGCGCTCAACATTAGCAAAACAAAGGAGTTGATTGTGTACTTCAGGAAGGGGAAACCAGGAGAGAAGAAACCGGTCCTCATCAAGGGGGCAACAGTGGAGAGGATAAAAAAGTTCAAATACCTGGATGTCATCATCTCTAAATATCAATCCTGGTGCCATCATGTCATTGCAATCATGAAGAAGGATCACCAGCAGAGATTTGTAATGTTATCAAAAACTCTTGCAAATTTCTACAAGTGTACCATGGAGAGCATTCTGACTGGTTGCATCACTGTCTGGTATGAGGCACAGGACAGGAAAAGGCCACAGAAGGTTGTAAACGCGGCCAGTGCCATCATGGGCATTAGTCTTCACTCCAATAAGGACAACTTTAATAGGCTGTGTCTCAAGAAAGCGGCCTCCATCATCAAGGACCCTCACCATACAGGCCATGCCCTTTTCTCACTACTGCCATCAGGAAGGAGGTACAGGAGCCTGAAGACGCACACCTAGCGTGGCATCTTTTACATTAATTATTCAATTTTAAATACTGTATTTATAGAACTGTAATTTATAGCAATATACACAATTACTGCCGCTGCATAACAACAAATTTTGTGACACTTGTTCATGACAATAAACCTGATTCTGATTCAAGCCTTGAGATAAATAGCAAGGGGATTTAAAATGACTGGTGTGCAGGAAGGTGGAATTGAGGTTACAATCAGATCAACTATGGTGGAGCAGACTTGAGAGAGTGAGTGACCTACTCCTGTCTTAATTTATGAAATTAAAATTTAAATTTAGACACACATCACGGTGACAGGCCCTTCCTTCCCACAAGTCTGAGCTGCCCAATTACACCCAATTAACCTACTGCCCAGTACATTTTGAAGGGTGAGAGGAAATCAGAGCCACCAGAGGAAATCCACGCAGATACGGATAGCAGCTGCAACAAAGGTACCAGTATCCTGGCCGGGATGTTTAAGATAGCTATTAGGGAGGGTTTAAATTAAGTTGGCAAGGGGAGAGTTACTGGGTGTTAGGGTCGAGAAAGAGGAAAATAGAAAAAAGTCAAAGAATCTGTGTTGTAAAGAGGACAAAAAGGATAGGCAAGTGAAAAGACAGGATCATTTGCTGTGCAATAGAAAGAGTAAAATCACTAACAGATACTGGTCTAAGTCTTTCGTACTTAAATGCATGTTGTGTTAGAAATAACATAGATGACTTTGTGTACAGCCACAGATTAAAAGGTATGGCATTGTGGCCATCACCAAGACATGGCTTAATGATGAATGTGATTGGGAGCTGAACGTCCAAGGGTTCACAGTGTGTAGGAAAGATAGGCAGGTAGTTAGAGGGGCTGGTGTGACCCTCAAGGTAAGCAATGATATTAAATCACTAGAAATAAGGTACATAGGGACAGAAGAGGTAGATTCCTTATGGTTTGTGTTCAGAAATGGCAAGGGTAAAAAGACCCTGATAGCAGTTATATACAGGCCCCCAAAGGAGGTAGACTATGTTACAGCTGGAAATAGAAAAAAGTGTGTCGGAAGGAAAAGGTCAAAATAATTATGGAGGATTTTAACATGGAAGGGGATTGGGAAGGTACTGGAGCTCAGGAGAGAGCGTTTGTAGAATGCCTATGGGATGGATTTTTGCTGATAAGCCCACCAGGGGATAGGTGGTTTTGGATTGGGAGATGTGTAATGAACCAGAGGTGATTAGGGAATTAAAGGTAACGAAACCCTTAGGAAGTAGTGGTCATAATATGATAGATATCCGTTTCAAATTTGAAAAGAAAAAACTTCTATCAGGTATCTCAATATTTCAGTGGAACAAAGGAAATTACAGTGGGATGAGAGAGGATCTGGCCCAAGTTGACTGGAAAAATAAGCTAGTTGGGGGGGGGGGGGGGTGGACACGATGACGGCATTGCAGAATTAGATGATATTTCTACAAGAAATAAAGAAATTGTAGGATAGATATATTCTAAGGAAAAAAATTATGAATGGAAAAATGGCACAAATGTGACTGCAAGAGAGGTTAAGGATAAAATAAAAGCAAAAGGGAGGGCAGACAAAGAAGCAAAAATTAATGGGAAAACAGAGGACTGGGAAACTTAAAAACACAGAAAGAAACTAAAAAAGCTATTAGGAAAGAAAAGATGGATTATGAAAGAAAGTTGGCAAATAACATAAAAAGATACTAAAAGTTTTTTTTAATATATGAAGAGTAAAAGAGAGACACAGGTAGATATAGGACTGATTGAAAATAATGTTAGAGAAATTATAATGGATAACTAAGAGAAGGCAGAGGAATTAAATGAATATTTTATGTCAGTCTTCACTCTGGAAGACATTAGCAATATACTTGATAATCAGAGGTCTCAGGGAACAGAATTAGCTGGAGTCAAGGTTACTCGAAAGAAAGTGCCTTGGAAGCTAAATGGACTATGGATAAAGACTACCATACTGCAATCCACTGAAGAGGTACTGGGCTTCTCCTCCAGGAAAAACAAGGACCGGTTCGACGAAAACAGCCAGGAAATCTAGGAGCTGCTGGCAAAGAAGCGAGCTGCCCACCAGGCTCACCTTACAAAGCCGTCCTGTCCAGAGAAGAAACAAGCCTTCCGTCGCGCATGCAGCCATCTTCAGCGCAAACTCCGGGAGATCCAAAATGAGTGGTGGACTAGCCTCGCCAAACGAACCCAGCTCAGCGCGGACATTGGCGACTTCAGGGGTTTCTACGAGGCTCTAAAGGCTGTGTACGGCCCCTCACCCCAAGTCCAAAGCCCGCTGAGCAGCTCAGACGGCAAAGTCCTCCTCAGCGACAAGATCTCCATCCTCAACCGATGGTCAGAACACTTCCAATCTCTTTTCAGTGCCAACCGCTCAGTCCAAGATACCGCCCTGCTCCAGCTCCCTCAACAGCCCCTAAGGCTAGAGCTGGATGAGGTCCTCACCCAGGATGAGACATATAAGGCAATCGAACAACTGAAAAGTGGCAAAGCAGCAGGTATGGATGGAATCCCCCCAGAGGTCTGGAAGGCTGGCGGCAAAACTCTGAATGCCAAACTGCATGAGTTTTTCAAGCTTTGTTGGGACCAAGGAAAACTGCCTCAGGACCTTCGTGATGCCACCATCATCACCCTGTACAAAAACAAAGGCGAGAAATCAGACTGCTCAAACTACAGGGGAATCACGCTGCTCTCCATTGCAGGCAAAATCTTCGCTAGGATTCTACTAAATAGAATAATACCTAGTGTTGCCGAGAATATTCTCCCAGAATCACAGTGCGGCTTTCGCGCAAACAGAGGAACTACTGACATGGTCTTTGCCCTCAGACAGCTCCAAGAAAAATGCAGAGAACAAAACAAAGGACTCTACATCACCTTTGTTGACCTCACCAAAGCCTTCGACACCGTGAGCAGGAAAGGGCTTTGGCAAATACTAGAGCGCATCGGATGTCCCCCAAAGAAGTTCCTCAACACGATTATCCAACTGCACAAAAACCAACAAGGTCGGGTCAGATACAGCAATGAGCTCTCTGAACCCTTCTCCATTAACAATGGCGTGAAGCAAGGCTGTGTCCTCGCACCAACCCTCTTTTCAATCTTCTTCAGCATGATGCTGAACCAAGCCATGAAAGACCTCAACAATGAAGACGCTGTTTACATCCGGTACCGCACGGATGGCAGTCTCTTCAATCTGAGGCGCCTGCAAGCTCACACCAAGACACAAGAGAAACTTGTCCGTGAACTACTCTTTGCAGACGATGACGCTTTAGTTGCCCATTCAGAGACAGCTCTTCAGCGCTTGATGTCCTGCTTTGCGGAAACTGCCAAAATGTTTGGCCTGGAAGTCAGCCTGAAGAAAACTGAGGTCCTCCATCAGCCAGCTCCCCACCATGACTACCAGCCCCCCCACATCTCCATTGGGCACACAAAACTCAAAACGGTAAACCAGTTTACCTATCTCGGCTGCACCATTTCATCAGATGCAAGGATCGACAATGAGATAGACAACAGACTCGCCAAGGCAAATAGCGCCTTTGGAAGACTACACAAAAGAGTCTGGAAAAACAACCAACTGAAAAACCTCACAAAGATAAGCGTATACAGAGCCGTTGTCATACCCACACTCCTGTTCGGCTCCGAATCATGGGTCCTCTACCGGCATCACCTACGGCTCCTAGAACGCTTCCACCAGCGTTGTCTCCGCTCCATCCTCAACATCCATTGGAGCGCTTTCATCCCTAACGTCGAAGTACTCGAGATGGCAGAGGTCGACAGCATCGAGTCTACGCTGCTGAAGATCCAGCTGCGCTGGGTGGGTCACGTCTCCAGAATGGAGGACCATCGCCTTCCCAAGATCGTGTTATATGGCGAGCTCTCCAGTGGCCACCGTGACAGAGGTGCACCAAAGAAAAGGAGGTACAAGGACTGCCTAAAGAAATCTCTTGGTGACTGCCACATTGACCACCGCCAATGGGCTGATATCGCCTCAAACCGTGCATCTTGGCGCCTCACAGTTTGGCGGGCAGCAACCTCCTTTGAAGAAGACCGCAGAGCCCACCTCACTGACAAAAGGCAAAGGAGGAAAAACCCAACACCCAACCCCAACCAACCAATTTTCCCCTGCAGCCGCTGCAACCGTGTCTGCCTGTCCCGCATCGGACTTGTCAGCCACAAACGAGCCTGCAGCTGACGTGGACTTTTTACCCCCTCCATAAATCTTCGTCCGCGAAGCCAAGCCAAAGAAGATGAAGAAATAAGTCTCCTGGACTGGATGAGATGCATCCATGGGTTCTGAAGAAGATGCCTCTAGAGATTGTGGAGGCATTGGAATTGATTCTCCAAAAATCAATAGACTCTGGCATGGTTCTGGAGGATTGGAAGGTCACAAATGTAGTTCCGCTGTTTAAGAAAAGAGGGAGGCAGAAAAAAGAAAATTACAGGCCTATTAGTCTGACGTCTGTAGTTGGAAAGTTATTGGAGTCGATCCTCAAGGACAAGGTTATGAAATACCTCAAGGTGCAAGGCATGATAGGTCCAAGCCAACATGGTTTCATGAAGGGAAGATCCTGACTGATCAACCTACTGGAATTTTTTGAGGAAATCTCAAGTAGGATGAACAAGGGAGAGGCTGTAGATGTTGTGTATTTGGATTTTCAAAAGGCCTCGATAATGTGTTGCATAAGAGGGTGTTTAATAAGATGGGAGCCCATGGAATTACAGGAAAGATATTAGATTGGGTGGAGCACTGGCTGATAGGCAGAAGGCAAAGGGTAGGAAGAAAGGGATCCTGCTCTGGTTGGTTGCCGCTTACTAGTGGTGTTCTGCAGGGGTCGGTGTTAGGGCCGCTTTTTTTTACAATACATATCGATGATTTAGATTATGGAGTGAATTGTTTTGTGGCCAAGTTTGCAGATGACACCAAGATAAGTGGTGGAGTAGGAAGTGTTGAAGAAACCGAAAGGTTGCAGAGAGAAACTTGGACAGTTTAGGAGAAAGGGCAAAGAAATGGCAGATGAGATCCAATGTTGAGAAGTGTACAGATGTACACTTTGGAAGAGGAAATAAACAAAAGATTATTATTTGGATGGGAGGGAAATTCAAAATTTGAAAATGCAAAGAGACTTGGGGGGGGGGGGTTCTCATGCAGGATACCCTAAAGGTTCACCACCAGGTTGGATCAGCAGTAATGAAAACAAATGCTATGTTGGCATTTGTTTCAAGAGGAATAGAGTATAAGAATAAGGAGGTGTTGATGAGGCTCCATGGGGCACTGGTGAGACCTCATTTGGAGTACTATGGGGAGTTTTGGGCCCCTTATCTTAGTACTGATATTGGAGAGAGAACAGAGAAGATTTATCAGAATGATTCCTGGAATGCAAGGGCTAACATATGAGGAACGTTTAGTGGCTCTTGGACTGTATTCATTGGAGTTTAGAAGAATGAGAGGGGATCTGATAGAAACATTTTGAATGTTGAAAGGATGGACAGAGTAGATGTGAATAAGATGTTTCCCTTGGTGGGTGAATCCAGGACAAGAGGGCACAGTCTTAGAATTAGAAGGTACCCATTTAAAACAGAGATGAGGAGAAATTTCTTTGGCCAGAGGGTCGTGGATTTGTGGGATTCATTGCCACATACAGCTGTGGAGGGACGATCATTGGGGGAGTTTAAGGGGGAGATTCACAGGTCTCTAATTAGTCAGGGTATCAAGGGATATGGGGAAAAGGCTGGAAATTGGAAGTCGATGGGTCAAATGGCCTATTTCTGTATCTTTATCTTGTGATCTTTAGTAACAGCATTGCATTAACTATTATGTTAATGATGACGCCTTTGAGGGTTGGTGCCAGATCAAGTGTAAGAGGAGGGCATTAAGGTAACTGGGTGGAACACAGTCGGACAGTCGTAGACTCAGTCAGTGGGGGTGGAGGGTGGGGGGTTGCTGGTACTTACCTGCCGAATGAGTGTTAACCCCCTCCGTCCCTCTGATGTAGCAGCCGCAAGTGCTGTTTTTATTGCATGGCGAGTCACTAGCGTGCATCCAGCTGGATGCACGCTAGTGATGGGGGCGGGGGCATGTCTGATGGTGAGTAATGGCTGTGAGCCTATGAGGGGGTACAGCATCTAGCTTGGGGGGCTCATGCCGTGCGAGCGTATGTGGGGCCATGCCTGCAAATGCCCCCCTGGTGCCGACTGTGCCACCTTGTTCGTTCGAGCATCACAGGGCTGTGCTCTTAGCCCCCTGCTCGACTCACTTTACACCTACGACTGTGTGGCTCAGTAAGACAATAACACCATCTAGAAATTCGCTGACTGTACCACGGTAGTGGGTTGTATAAAGGAATGGGACGAGTCAGTGTACAGGAGGGGGATTGAAAACGTGACAGAATGGTGCACCAACAACAACCTCGTACTCAATGTCACCAAAACTAAGGAGCTGATTGTTGACTTCAGGAAAGGAAAGCCAGAGGTTTACAATCCAGTGATCACTGGGGGATCAGATTTGGAGAGGGTGAGCACATTTAAGTTCTTGGGAGTCACGATCTCAAAGAAACTTTCCTGGTCCCAACACACTAATGACACTGTGAAGAAACCATGTCAGCACCTCTACTTCCTCAGGAGTTTGCGGAGGTTTGGTATGACATCAGAACCCTGGCAAATTTCTACAGAGGTTTCAGTGGAAAGTGTGCTGACCGGCTGCATCACGGTCTGGTAAGGGGACACCAATACCCCTGAGTGTAAAGCCCTGCAAAGTGTAGTGGACACAGCCTAGGGCATCACATCAAAACCCTCCCCACTATTGAGAACATCTGCAGGGAATGCTGCCGTCAGAGAGCAGCAGCAATCATCAAAGAGCCACACCACCCAGCACCCACTCTGTTCTCGCTGCTGCCACCAGGAAAGAGGTCTCGGTGCCACAAGACTCGCACCACCAAGTTCAGGAACAGCTGTTACCCCTCCATCATCAAACTCCTCAATGACAAACTCAATCAGGGACTCATTTAAGGGCTCTTACTTGTGCACTATATTGATTATTTTTCATTCCCTCTGTACAGTTCTTTATTTGTTTACATGAATACTCTGTGCACAGTTTTATTTTGCACTACCAGTAAGTGGAAATTCTGCCGTGCCCACAGGAAAAAGAATCTCAGGGTTGTATGTGATATCTTGTATGTACTTGGACAAAAAATCTGAATCGTTAAGGATTTTTATGACTTTATAATGAGAAGGCTAATTCGTTGGATTATGGAGATTTTTACAGAGTGTCTCTGAGGTTGGTGATGTGCAGGGAGGTAGAAGCAGGGGAGGGACCAACCAAGGAGGCCCAAGCCACTTGAACAGCACCCTCCCCTCCCCTTTTGGCCCCGCACTCAAGAAGCAAGCCCATAAAAAACACAGCCATTCCAACATTGTTACCATGGTAATGGCATGAATGTGTAGACCCGAGCTCTTTGTTGTTTACTCTCAGCAAAGGCCACATTTCTTTTTGTTGTAAGAAAAATATTAATCACCCAAGAGTACAACCTCACATTGGTTTTCAGGACCAGTGTACATAAACTTGAATGAGCTTTTTAAACTCTGGTTGCAAGGTTAAAGGGACGATCTCCCACATCCTGTTACTTAAATAGATCAGTGTACACACAGGAAAAAGGTGGCGGGATCTCACAACAGTTTTATTTTTAGGTTAATTCATCCCTTTTATTTTGTGCTGATTTATGATGTTCATTTCCACCTCACTATCAATGAATCTGTTTCCCTCCGTGAGCTGTGACAAAGCTCAAGCCGGCAGGGCTGGGGAGGGGAATTTGTTTGCATCCACTGAGGATGACTGCTATCTTTGGTTGAGTTGCCTTGGAGGGAGAAGGGGAGTGGGAGAGTGAGAAGGGTGGAGGAGAGTGAGAAAGAGAGGGGGAAGGAGCAAGAGCTGAGGGAAGGCAAAATAAAAAAAGGGTACCCTCACAAGAGAGATTGGAAACATTTCTGCAGTAGAAGTTGCAAATTTTTGAGGAAACATTGTTCAAAACAGACAACAAAGGTCTAAAGAATCATTTTATTGTCATCTGATTTTACATACAAATGTAATTTACATGATGTACTTCAACGTTTATCTGTTGTTACAAATGAAAAGATAAAGTGAGCACTGACAGTTTTGGTGACACCTAATTTGAAAGTCAACATTACAAGCAATTAAACTTCTCACATCACTATGTTTAATTTTGAAGGACCGAACAAAGATAGATTTGGGATGGCACAGTTTGTGTAACAGTTAGTGCAACGCCTTTACAGCGCCAGCGATCGGGACTGGGGTACAAATTCTGTGTCTGCATGGGTTTTCCCTGGGGGCTCCGGTTTCCACCCGCCATTCGAATCATGCCGGGGTATAATTGGTTATAAATTGGACCCATGGCCAAAATTGCCTGTTACCGTGCTGTCTGTCGGAATTTAAAATTTAAAAGTTTCCCCCGATACACTGGGCTTCTCCAGCATTGTGTTCTTATTTTAAAGTTATAAGCCACCATGAGCAATGCCTAGCATCTCTAATAGGAGAAAGAGAAGCAAAAGAGAGTCCCTTCTGAGTCACTGAGTGTCCCTGGATTCACCTCGAGCGCTCTCGCAGACACATAGCCTTCAGTCCAAACTGTCAGCAGCTTGAGCTCCAGATGCAAACCCCTGAAATGATCAGACCCTTCAGGATCCCTTCTTGCTCTTAGAACCTCCTTGAATCCTGCTTCATATACCGTACCTGGTTCCCATGACCCAGTCTCCAGCAGCCCGCAGCCTGTGTGGGTCCTCACTGCTCTGCTGCTGTGGTCACCATCCCATTGGGTCATCTCCTTTGCTTCTCCTTCTCAACGAGGGGCATTCTCCCCATTTATGGTGCCCTGCCCCAATAAATGAGCATTTATATTGCATTTATGGATCCAACAATTGCTCCCAAGTGCTTTACAGCCAGTGAGATAATTTAGAAGTGTCATTGTGGCAGGAGGTCATTTGCCAACTGACATTCCAGAAGCTGCAATGACCAGAGTTTTTCAATGTTACAGGTTGGACAATAAATGCATTAGTCCTGCACAGGCAAGAGTTGAAATTAATGAAAGCAGATGATGCTGGAAATACTCAGCTGGTCAGGCATCACATATAAAGGGAAAAATTAAATTCAGGTTTATGGGTTCTGATAGAAGATCATCGACCTGGAACATCTGTTGATTCTCCGTCCACAGATGTTTCCTGGCCAGTATCTCCTGTTTTCTTGCTTTTCAATTACTGGATGATGCATCCCTGCCTTTATCCAGGATACCTTTAATCTTAGTATAAAAGGAATAGATCTGTCAATGAGAGATTTGTGCCTCTTGAAAGAGGATTGAACCCATATCTTCTGGCCTACAAGTAGGCATCTCAGCTGACCCACCTACAGGAGGTTACTACCTCAGTTAGTTGTGATCATAAATCAGAAAAAGTGGTATTGCATAAAATTCCCTTTAGTCTACCGTAAGCAGACAAAGATTCGCTATCAGCAAAACAAAATGCCCAGTTCTCTTTATAACCAGAGAAAGAGAAGCAAAGGAGGATCTCGCAGGGCCACTGAATGTCCATGGCTTTGCCTCCAGCACACCTGCAGCCTCCACAGCTGCCACAGCCATCAGCAACCCGCGCTCCAGATGCACACATCTAACATGATCAGGAAGCCTCCAGCACCCTCTCACATCCCGATTCTGATACCTGGTACTCCCTCAGCCAGTCTCGAGACGGTCCCCCAGCCATCCACAGCCTCCACTGTAATCACTAGCAGTCCACATCCTATATGGGTCCTCGCCTCAAGTCACCGACAGCCCGCCTCCTGCATGTTCTTCAGCCGCAGAGCCCCCTCACTAGTCACCATCCCACGGGTCATTTCCTCTGCTTCTCCTTCTCATACGGATGCAGATCTCTTCATTTTCAGGTGCCTTGTGGCAGTCCTCTGCTTCCCCAAGGTCTGAAACCCCTCGTGGCTGCTGTTGATCATAGGCACTGCCATCTTAGTCCAGACCCCACATTTGTGGGATTATAATATAGACCACCTGTATGGAGCTGTCGGAAGTTGCACGGAGTGGTTGAACCCATGGGGGGATGCTAAGACTTGGCTCCCGGCTCGCCGCACCAGCTCCGGCAGCGTCACCTATTTTCTTCTTGTCTGACTGAATGGCACAGAAAGGGGTTAAAGGCATTACCTGCCAATCCCAATGGTGAGCCTATCAGGACAAGCAGTGAAGCCGCTGGAAATGACACCCACTGAGCAAAGCCTCAATGTCAAGTCAAGTTTATTGTCATCTGATTGTACAAGTACAACCCAATGAAACAGCATTCTCTGGTTCTCAGTGCAAAACATGCAGAAACACAACCAGACATAGCACACACACAGACAAACAATTCATATGCAGGACATGTATTCATATAGACAAATACAGAAATAAAGATTGTTTCATAAATATGGGATTATCCAATAGTTAGTGTGAGCAGTTCCCTTTGGTATCTTTTTCCCATCTTTTCAGTACCTGAAAGATGCTGTGTGCAGGTCCTCAATGATTTTGTGCACCCTCTTCAGACAATGATTCAATGGGGGGCAGGGGGAAGGAAAGCCCCAGTGATCCTCTCTGTCACTCTTATGGTTTGATGTCCAATCCATTTTTCTGCAGCAACTGTAGATAGGGCTGGCCAGGGTGCTTTCTTTCTTTTTCTTTTTAAAATATCTTTATTGAGTTTAATTTAAAAAAAACATACACATAATTATCCAATACCTGGGGTGAACTATAAGAAAAGACAGATAAATTGTACTTCTCATAAGTTGTACTTAATCAAACTCAGTATCAACTGTATGTATCCTTCTCAGTCAAACCCATTTTATCAAAATATCTCTAAAGAAAAGAGAGAAGAAAAAAAAGGACCCCCCCCCACCCCATTAATCCAAACCCTCTCTCTAAACAAGGTTAACACATATCTAATATACATAGGAAATGAAGGACGACATTCGGAAATCAGACCACATTTTTCAGGTGCATCCAAACACCCTAATTTGTTAAATTATGGCCATACTCCATGAACAGGCAGTCCCCCACCTACTCATACTCAATGGTTACAGGAGGTCTGACCTCCTGTAACCATTGAGTATGAGAAGGTGGGGGACTGTCTTTCCATTTCATCAAAATTGCATGTCTGGTTATTAATGAGGAAAAAAGCTAAAATTCACTTCTGAGATGGAGCCAGTAATATTTTGTCTTCTTGAGAAAATCCAAGTCGAGCAATTACGGCCATGGTTCTAATTTGACTTTAAAAATGACCGAAAAAATTTGAAAGTAATTTTTCCAAAATTTTTCTAAACTAGGGCAAGAGCAGAACATGTGCAGCAATGAAGCCTCGAAATGTTTCATTTATCGCATAATGAATCATTATCAGAATAAAAGCGAGATAGTTTAACTTTTGAAATATGTGCTCTGTGCGACAAACAATTTTGCGGACAGGAGGGGGATTCATTAATCCGATTTAGAACAGTGTCCCAGTCCTCATCTGTGAGTGACAGATCCAAGTCACATTCCCAATCACTCTTGACCTTAACTAGCGAAACTGTTCTCAAATCCTTCACGTCGCTATAGACAATTGATATTGAGCCTCGATGAGGCCAGAAAGTGAATCGAGAATGTTTGCTTCAGAAATCTGTGAAAAATCAGACCGGACAAAATGTCCGACTTGTAGATATCTGAAAAAAGATGACTACCGGGTCACTTAAATATTGACTTCAGATGTTCAAAAGGATCGAAATGATCTTGAATAAAAAGATCTTTAAAATTTTTGATCCCCAGATCAATACCACTCCCCAAAATCTGCATCTGACAAAGAAGGTAAAAAAAAGGATGATACCCCAGTGAGGGTCAGTGTCTGTGGAACCTATACCCCAGTGAGGGTCAGTGTCTGTGGAACCTGTACCCCAGTGAGGGTCAGAGTGTGTGGACCTTGTACCGCAGTGAGGATCAGTGTGTGGATCCTGTACCCCATTGAGGGTCAGTGACTGTGGAACTTGTACCACAGTGAGGGTCAGTGTGTGTGGGACCTGTACCCTAGTGAGGATCAGTGTGTGTGGATCCTGTACCCCATTGAGGGTCAGTGTCTGTGGAACTTGTACCACAGTGAGGGTCAGTGTGTGGGGAACCTGTACCCCAGTGAGGGTCAGTGTGTGAGTGGAACCTGTACCCCAGTGAGGGTTATTTTGTTTGGGAGAAGAGAAAAGGATTTGGAACCTGGCCTGCAAGTGGGTAGCTGTTTACCCAAGTAATTGATGTGTTAATCGTGTGGTGGTGTTAATGAGTGGACAGGATGTAATTGAGTGTGAGTGTGAAAAGAACACTGAGTGCTTTGAAGATGGAATTTGGACACCAGGTGTGGAACTGTTTAAACACAGAATAAATGAAGGGATCAAACAGGGCACAACACCAATCTGTCACATCAAACACCTTTGATGTTATGAATCCCAGTGTAATAAATCAATTGGAAGAACACAGGATTAAATAAAACCGACAGCTGTTTCATCTCAGTTTCCTCTCTGGAGTCCAGAGGCTCACTGGACTGTGAATTCCTAAGTATTTGCACCCAGAGACTTGAATGTCATACTAATTCCAAAATCGGATGATTAAGTCGTATTGAGCCAAACCCACCACATCAACTCCTGCCTCTGAAGAATCCTCAGCATATTCTACACTGCATCAACCCTCCCCCACACACCTACATATTCCACCCTCCCTGATACCCTGCCACTCATCTTAATCTCGTCTATTACTCCTTGTTCAAACATGGATTTAAAATGAAATCCTAAAATTTTGTTGTGATTTCCCTGTAGCATTAATATTTTGACAAGAGCAACAAATTACATTTATTTAGCATCTTCACTTTTGTAAAACATCCCAAGATGCTTTTACAGGAGCTTTATCAAACAAAAACTGACATTCAGCCACACAAGGATATGCTAAAATAGAAAACTAAATGCTTGGTGTTAGAGGCAGATAATTGTAAAGCACAGTAAAGCCCGTTACCGGAATTGAAGCAACTGGCAGCCTCGAGAAACCAGCAGAAAAAAACCACAGAAAATATATAGGTAAAATATACAGGTTTAAAGATTGGTGTGCCTCGCCATTAGTTCGCCAATCATGTCACACACAATCTCAAGCAACCAGAAAAATTCACTTATCCAGCATTACCAACTCCCATAGCTCCGCAAACTGTTTTTTTTTACTGTAGCTCCTTAAAGGAGGAGGGTGATTAAAGTTGTAGCGAGATTTGGGAGAGAATTCCAGAGTTTAGGCCTTGCAGCTGAAGAAAAAGGCCCAGGGAGCAGCAAGGAAAACTGGGCTCTTGGTTCTCTGCATACAGGTCATCAAATGCCAAAATGCAGCTGTGGCAAGTGTAGAGGAACATGCTCTTTGCCTATATTACAAGAGGATTGGAGTACAGGAGTAAAGATTCTTACTGCATTGTAGTCAAGACAAGTCAAGTTTATTGTCATCAAAATGTACAAGTACAACCCAATGAAACAGCGTTCTCCATTCTTTGCAGACACAGCCAGACACAGACAAACAATAAATATGCAGGAGAAGTGTTCATAATACAAATAAATAAATCTCATTTCACAAATATTAGTGTCTCGGATGGTTAGTGCGAGCAGTTGCTTTGGTCGTTCAGCATTCGCACTGCCCATGGGAAGAAGCTGTTCCTCAGCCTACTGGTGCTGGCTCTGTTACTCCTATCTCTCTTCCCCCGACAGGAGCAGCTGATTTTGTATGCTCTCTTCAGGCAATGATCCCGGTATATCACGTCGACAAAGGGGTGGGAGACTCCAGTGATCCTCTCTGTCCTTCTTAGGGTCCTGTGGATTAACCTCCAATCCATTTCTCTGCAGCAACTGTACCACACTGTGATGCATCTGGCCAGGTCAGTGGTGTGGAACCCGTAGAGCTCCTGTAGAAGGTTTGACATGATGGCAGCCAGTAGCCTTGCCCGCCTTTGTGAAGCCTCACCTGATCTGTTGCACAGTTCTGGTCTCCTTATCCAAAAGAGAATGGAGGTTTAGCAAACTAAACTGGTTTCTGGCAATGGTGGGTTTACTGAATAAAGAGAAGCTGAGTAGAATGTTTCTATCTGGTTCTAAAATTCAAAGAATGAGCAATCTCACTGAAACAGGATGTAGAGAGCGTCTTTTCCCTACCTGAGCAGACTTGATCCAAGGCCCATGTACTTGGAATAAGGGCCAGGACATTTGGGACTAAGATGAGGAGAAATTAGCAGAAGTGCAGAGAGAGGTGAATTTTTGTTCAATTTCAGACAGTTGCAAGAAGAGGCAGTGTCAAAGGAACAGTGTTGGTTACAGCTGGTAATAGGAAAACGTGTTGTTAAACAAGAAAGTCTGCAGATGCTGGGATCAAGTGCAATGCACAGACATGCAATGAGAGTGCTGAACGATCAAAGGAGCTCCTCACACTGATCACCTGAGATTCTCTTACTTTCCAAACAATATGCATTTATTTATTTGGATATATGAATACATGTCCTGCATATGTATTGTTTGCCTGTATGTGCGTTATGTTTGGTTGTGTGTCTGCAGGTTTTGCATTGAGGACCGGAGAATGCAATTTCTTCAGGTTGTCCTTGTGCAATCAGATGACAATAAACCTAACTTGACTTGAAACTCAGCAGGTCACGCAGCCCCCACAGGAAGTAAAGGGTAACCAATGTTTTGGGCCTAGGCCTTTCATCAGGTGAAGTGTGCTTGGTCTTCCCAATGTGCAATTGGAGGAAACATCTGCTCCTCCCTGACCAGGAGCAGGGCAGCAGTCTGACAACAGAGGGAAACTGGAAGCACAAGAGGTGCAGAGGCAGAGCCAAGTACCACCCATGAAAATGTGGAGACTCGCTTTGTGTTTTTAATGGATATTGCCAAGGAGCAGGATGTGGATGAAAACTAAATAGGGGTGGGGTAAGGATAGGTTCACGGGAGTCACCAGGAGATTTTCGTGCGGGCCTCACAAGGGAAGTCATTGCCGGTGATCATATGGATATGGCATGAGATTGTCTGGATGTAGCAGGACAATAAAATTCCCACCCAGCTGTGGGTAGGCAATGAATGAGGATGACATGGTCAAGAGTTGCAGGTAGGACAAGATGTATAAAGACTCATAGGTTTTCATTGCCACGATCTTGTGGGATATGCTGAGAGTTTAATCACAGCAGGAAGGATCACAATCAGCCATCAGAGAGAACTAGAGGGCATAGGTTAAGGGTGAAAGGTGAAAGGATCATTAGGGGAAACTTCTTCACACAGAGAGTGATGGGAATTTGCCACAAGCTGCCATCGGAAGTGGGCTTGATTTCGGCATTTGAGAAAAATCTGGACAGGCAGGTGGATGGGAGAGGCGCGGAGGGCCATGATCTAGGTGCAGGTCAATGTAGTAGATGGAATAATTTGGCACAGACTAGTTGGGCAAAGGGCCTGTTTCTGTGGTGTAGTGTTTTATGGTTTTAAATTTTTTAATGTCGACATGCAGCATGGTAACAGGATCTTCCAGCCCAGGAGCTCGTGTCCCCCCCAAATACCCCAATTAACCTTCAACCCCGGTATGTTTTGAAGGGTGGGAGGAAACTGGAGCAAATCCATGCAGACTTGTGGAGAATGTGCAAACTCTTAAAGTCAGCAATGTATTGGAACTTGGATCACTGACACTGTAATAGCTTTGTGCTAAGAATGCTGCCCTATAGATGGAAACCTCAGAGGTGAGATTGAAACCAACACTTGCCAGGATAAATACCAATTGAGGAAGCTACAGGTCTCTTCAGGTCTTCGGGGAGGAAAGGAATGGGAGAGTGAAAGGTTGAGAACAGGATATCAGATGATGTCAGGTTTGGAGCATAGGGAGACAGTACTTCAGCTAACACAGGGGTCAGGTTATGAAGCTGGGCAGTCAGGGGTTTGGCAGGAATACAAAAATGAGAGAGCAGCAGTGATTCCTCTGGACAAGGTGAGTTTGGAGAAGATGTGGGAGGCAAACAATTAAAAAAAAAGCAAATTTGGGGACAAGATGGGAAGATTAGACTAGCAACAAATCCCCTTCACCTCTCCCTCACAGGACTGCACTATGTTCTAATCTGCTGTTCTCACCCTTTGGCCAAATCTTACCCATCTTTGTAATCTCCTCCAACTCTAACGTCCTGTCAGATGTTCCTTGAATCCCACCTCTGAACAAGTTTTGATCACCTGATGTTAATTTTTAATTTAGACATACAGCACAGTCACAGGCCCTTTCAGCCCACGAGTCCGTGCTGCCCAGTTACACCCAAATGACCTACAACCCAGGTATGTTTTGAAGGAGCCCTCAGAGGAAACCCACTCAGACATGGGCAGAACATACAAACTCCGTACAGACAGCGCGGGATTCGAACCCCAGCTGCCGGCAGTATAACAGTATTGCACTAACCGCTATGCTAACAGTGCCACCCTAGTTTCCTTTGATCCAACATTCTGGGGTTGCTTGACTGTGTTCGAGACGCAATACAAAGGCAAGTTGCTGACTGTTGTCCTGTAGGGAGATTAGTAACATCCAGGAAGCCGCATCCTTTAAACTCCCATTAAAACGTGCAGATAGAGGGAAAGGAGTGATGGATTCCCATGAGGTTTAACTGGAGCCACCAGTGCAGGAAATGGAATGAAATGGCACATGAAATGGGCCTCAAGGCCAGAGTAAGTGCCATTGTTAAATGCTCTCTGCACATTATCCATTGTTTCAGCTGTTACTCATTTACTCCCTACACTTGCACAAGCTGTGACTCAAACCCACAAACGTACAGCTTATTGACGATAGCTTTACAGCTCTAGAAAATAAACTCAGTGCCAACCCCACTCTTCTCAGATGCCTTGTAACCTCAGCCTTGCTCCCCCATTCAATGAGACCACGAATCAATCCAACCGGGATTCATGTGCCTCACCACTACCCCATTGATCTCAGAGCTACAAGCGATCCAAGTCTCAGCAGATTTTTCAGCAGAGAGGCCCATTCTTCCATGATCCTTTGCTTGAGCAACTAGCTTTGAATTTGAGATTATTCTCGGCTCCTCCATTAAAGAAAATACAGCAAAACCCCTGTTATCCGGAATTCAAGCAACTGGCAAAAAGATCAGGAAAATAAATTAATTAATAAATAAATAGACTGCCGGAAAATCAATAACAATATATAAAAATTGAAATAGAAGTTTAAATTTGTAAAAGTAAATGTTCTCTGAAGGAACACGTAAACCTTTGGTGAAGTTATTCAGCCGACAGAGGGCCTTAGTCGAGCTTTGCTGGTAGCAGTTATCTGAATAAAGTTGTATGAAACAGGAATGGCGTCGCCCAGGATGAAGAGCTGCTTGATGCCACTCGCTGTTGGGCTGCCTCTTTAGTAAGAGTCTCAGTTAGAAGAGTCTTTACCTGTCTTAGTGTATTATTAAGTTTATTAGTAAGGCTTTGTCTGTAAACTTTGGGGGGGGGGGGCGGTGTTTAATTATTTACCATGTCATTGTCCTTTCAGATGGCTTGAGGATGCAGCGACAGTTAAATGTTTTCAAAGAGTGTGATTCTATATTTATGCAAGTGCAAGTTGATTATAGTATATTTGTGTTTTAATCTGTTTATTCTTAATGCAGGTGTATTAGTTAGGCACTGTAAGAACAAGTCTCAAGCAACCGGAAAACTCATTTATCCAGCAATCCCCATAGGTCCCAGATACCAGGGATTTTACTTTAGCTTCATTCTATAGTCTATCAGTTCCTTCAATCATCTGGAACCACTCATCCTGCCCTCCCATTAATCTTCTTTTCTGTTGAGAGCACAGGCCTGGTCTACAGAACCTAGTCAACCCTCTGAGCCCCTGCAACATTCTATTCATCAACCCCATCACTTGATTCAAGCCCTTTTCGGCACCGCCGGGCAACGAATTCAGTCACACTCACGGCGATCTGGCAGCGGAAATGAGGTCAGCCAGGAGGAGCACCGGAGCTGATATATGAGGAAGTTTCACCTTTACATGCCTCACTCCTGACCTTCTTTAGCACGTTGCAAACCGGGATGTGGCGCCTGTAAGTGCAGCAGCAATCACATTCAGAGAGAAGTTTAGAGGGGTAAGGAATATGCAGGGAGTAAGATTATTTGGAGAACTATTAAAAAATCAGCATGGTAATATGGGCCAAATGGCCTCCTCTTTTTCTACAGGGTTCTATGAATTATGACCAAATCGGTTTTGAGGTTTGCTGAGTAATGTTTAGTAGTCCTCATCAAGACAGTACATCTGTTCCATCTTATGCCCAGGGCTCTATTACTTTTTTGGTTTGTGGGTCAGAATCAGTTCCTTGTCCAAAGAGGATAAACATAGGCCATGAATGATGACAAATTAAGCAACAGCTATTAAAGCAATTAAAGCCTCAGATTCCACTGAGTGAAGCAGAGAGGAAATTTAATTAATTTTCAACCTGTGTCTCTTTCAATCTGCACATTTATCGAAGGCCATAGTAAAAAGTCTCCCACATGGGATTCACGAGTCCTGCTGATCTCAAACAGATACATAAATAACAGCATCCTTTCCAAAAGCAGGCTGGAAACAGGCCTCAGCAGATGGCTCTTAGCGTTGCATGGCTGCAGGGAGGCCACCGTTGGTGAACAGCAGATGGTCAGTAGTGAGGCACATGATGGTGCTCCTCGCCCTGGATAGGCCCACAGTAACAAGAGCAGTTTGATATTCTGTCATGTCTGAGGCGTCTTGTCTAAGTGAAACAATGACCCTTCTCGGCTGAGAGTTCCTTCAGCTGCCGGTGCTGAATGCTGAACAATCAGGCACAGGATGTGGGCACTCTCTCCCTCCCTCTGCTTTTGTGCTTTACCAATTAGCCGCTTCGTTCTCTGATTTAACAATTGCTATGGCAATCTCACATACACACACATTTCTGGGAATACTGATATAGCACTCACACAGGAAAAATACTAGGTACCAGATTATCAGCAAGTGCGGGGAGAGAAAGAGAGAGAGAGAGAGAGAGAGAGAGAGAGCGAGCGAGCGAGAGAGAGAGAGAGAGAGATGCACACACACTCTCATGTATGACCAAACATGCAAAGTACACACGCAGCCCATGTATTGACATACATCATTTAAGTGTCAAAGTTGTGGAAGAGATAAAATGAAAACAACTAAGGAAGAAGTAGGGAATAGGTTAAAAAAAAGTAAAAGAGAAACAGAAAACGAGGCCAAGCAAATGATAGAATGGGACAGTATGCGATGTCAGTGGGGAAAAAGGATGAGTTAGGAGACAGAATCATGAATAAAGAGATAGAGGGCCAGAGAAACAAAGGGAGGGACTTGCACAGAAAGACAAGGAGACATAGAGGGGGACTGAGAGAAAACTGGGTGGCTGTGGTTAGCCAAGGTGCCAGCAACCCCGGTTCCAGGCTCTTTGTACGTTTTCCCCGTGTCAGCTTGGGTTTCCTCCGTGCTCTCCACTTTCCTCCCACATTCCAAAGATGCACTGGTTTAGTAGGTTAATTAGCCACATGGGTGTATTTTGATGGAGTCGGTTCATGGGCTTGAAGGGCCAGTTTCCGTGTTGTATTTTTAAAATTAAAAAGATGCATACATGCATATAAACACATACATAGATGAAGAAGTAAAACACAAACTTCTGTGGACACCGTAGTTGGAGTAAAAACACAAAAAATGCTGGAGAAGCTCAGCAGGTCCAACAGAATCCGTAATGTAGTAAAGGTAGAGATACAGAACCGATGTTTCGGGGTTGAGGCCTTCATCAAACTAGATCATACATAGATCAAGACACATATAGAGAGAGAAAATTAGTACAGATTATTTGTAAATAAATGGAGAAATTTAGTCAGACTGCACAAGCTCTTCTGGTCCATGAACCCTGGCTCCCCAAATACACCCAATTAGCCTACAATTCCCATGTTTTTGAATGGTGGAAGGAAACCTGATGAATCCCACACAGACACTGGGAGAAGATACAAACTCCTTACAGACTATGCACGATTTGAACTTGTGTTTCTTGTGCTGTAATTGCACTGCACTAACTGCTATGCTAATTTCGTGATTCCCTGTGGGCGGTGGAAAGATCCAAG
Source organism: Narcine bancroftii (assembly GCF_036971445.1). Taxonomy (NCBI): domain Eukaryota; kingdom Metazoa; phylum Chordata; class Chondrichthyes; order Torpediniformes; family Narcinidae; genus Narcine; species Narcine bancroftii. Next base: position 207,948,221 of record NC_091469.1, read on the forward strand.
GGGGTGTGGAGGAAATAGGGGATGATGAGGAACTAGGGGGCAGTGAGGAAATTGGTGGTGCTGATGAAATAGGGGGTGATGAGGAAATAGGGGGTGATGAAGAAATAAGGGGCGATGAGGAAATAGGGGTGGTGATGAAATGGGGGTGATGAGGAAATAGGGGGTGATGAAGTGATGAGGAAATAGGGGCGGTGAAGAAATAGGGGGTGATGAGGAAATAGGGGGTGGTGAGGAAATAGGGGTGATGAAGAAATAGGGGTGATGAGGAAATAGGGGGTGGTGAGAAAATAGGGGGTAGTGATGAAATTGGTGGCGGTGATGAAATAGAGGATGATGAAAAAATAGGGGGTGATGAGGAAATAGGGGGCGGTGAAGAAATAGGTGTGAGGATATAGGGGCCAATGAGGAAATAGGGGGCGGTCAGGGGGTGGGGTGGAAATTTGGGGCGGTCACAGGTTGGGGTGGAAAAAGATGGCAGTCAAGGGGCGGGGTGTAAATAGGGGGCAGTCAGGTGGTGGGGTGGAAATAGGAGCGGTCAGGGGCGGGGTGGAAATAGTGGGTGGTCAGGGGGCGAGGTGGAAATAGTGGGTGGTCAAGGGGCGGTTGGAAATAGGGGGTGGTCAGGGGGCAGAGTGGAAATAGGGGGCAGTCAGAAATAGGGGCAGTCAGGGAGCGGAGTGGTAAGGGGGGCAGTCAGGGGGCGGTTGGAAATAGTGGATGGTCAGGGGGCGGGGTGGAAATATTGGGTGGTCAGGATGTGGAAATAGGGGGCAGTCAGGGGGCAGTTGGAAATAGGGGCAGTCAGGGGGCAGAATGGTAATAGGGGCAGTTGGAAATGGGGGGAGGTCAGGGGGCAGGGTGGAAATAGTGGGCGGTCAGGGGGCAGTTGGAAATAGGGGGCGATCAGGGGTCAGAGTGGAAATAGGAGGTGGCCAGGGGCGGGTGGAAATAGGGGGCAGTCAGGGGGCAGAGTGGAAATAGGGGGTGGTCGGGGGTGTAGAAATAGGGGCGTTCTGAACCTTCAGTCTTTTTATTATTCAGTCTTTAGCAAAGTTTAATGAAGAAGCTGGTGCAGTAAATTTTCTGGCCAGACTCAGGGTGGCCACAGGGAGCAAAATAAACAGTAACAAGGTGTTCTTGCAGCAGCTGGTCCTGGTAGCTGCCTTGTTGTACTGGCGTCACTACCACCCCCCTCCCCTCAGCGCTGCCACTAACCCCCCCCCCGCAGTGCTGCCACTACCCCCCTCTCAGCACCACCACTAACTCTGAGAGCCACCACTAACCCCATCCAGGGCTGCCATTCAGTGTTTCCACTAAACTCCCCCTCTCAGCACCATCATAACCCCCTTCCCAGTGCTGCCACTAATCCCCTTCCCAGTCTCATCACTAACTCCCCCTCCCAGTGCTGTTGTATGGGGTGGGGGGTATTCGGGATGTTTCCTGGAGGCCAAGGGAGCGGCTGCCCTGATGAAGTTTGGATACCACTGCTAATTGATCCATGTCTGATTCAATTTTGGCTTTATCACCACTTTCCCACTCCTTATATCTATCGTAGATATAATCGTCATAGAATATCTATCGTAGAGTCATACGGCAGAGTAACAGGCCATTGACTGGCTAGCAAATACCATTAATATTAATTTTATTCTTCCACACGTTAAGTGATTCTAATTCCACAGTTCACCAGGGTAAATTGCACAGAATCACGCCTGTTGAGAGAAATATTTTCTCCTCGTCTGTGTCTTATTCTGAATCCGTGCCCGTTAGTTCTTGAAACCCACACTTATCTAACATCAATCTCCCTCAGAATCTTATATTTTTCAATAAAATCACCTCCAATAACTTATCTCCACTAGTCAATCCATTGATCCTAGGAGTCAACTTCAGGAAGGCTTTCTGCATTGGTGGCAATCTACCCTTCCTGAAATGTGAAGACCCAAACCATGCAAGTTCCCCAGATGTCCTTTCACCAGAGATCCTTCAAGTTGACTCAAACATCTCAACTTTGATACTCCATTACTCTTGCAGTGAAGCCAATATTGCATAGTCTTCCCAACCCATTGCCTGTCAACCTTTTATGTTTAATGCATTTGGACACACAATCTCTTTTTTACACTTTTTTTTTAAAAGCTTGTAGATTCATGTTCTAGTGTAGAATGCAAAAAAAGAAAAAACTTGTTTTCCACTTTCCTCACTCTCCCGACTCCCATTTCTCTGAACTTCATTTAACAGCTAAGGTTTATCTCGGAACTCCAACCCAGCTCATTCTCCCTATCCCACTAAGCTTTCACTTTTTTTTAACTCCCAAACTCAGCCACATTCTCACTATCCAGTCTTCATTCCTCAGCCCTCTCTTCACCTGACACTAATGCCTCACTCTTCCTGTCTTTGATCCAAATTTGCAAGCCTCCTTGTGCCCTCTCACCCCATCACCTAGAAACCTCACTCCCTTCTCCCTCTTGGCTCATTTCCTCTCTTTTTCCCCTTTCTTGGGCATATCCCCCTCCGCTCCCACCCTCCGCCCCACCTTCTTTCACCCTGCAGACCTAATTTCCAAAACCTCATCATTAAGCTCATTGTTGACCTCCTTTCTCTCCATGATCCTCATCACCCCAGACTCCAATTCCCCACAGATTGTTTTTTTAAATTCCCTGTCTGAGTCACATACTCCTGATGTAAAGCAGCTCTGCCAAGTCATATGGGGAAGATACAGAGAGGCTGAAGGTGTGCATTAAATGACCTCTCCAATTGCTTCACTGTTATGCTCTCTCCAAATTTAAAAGCCCAGAGGCCAAGTTTCACTCCAAACTCTCAACCACAAATCAATTGTTTTTTTTTAAATTTAAAAGCAAAGCCAGGGATTGAAACTCCCTGTCATGGGAAATGCCTGCAACTTGGCTTCCACTTGTCCTGTCCTGCCTATTCTTGTCCAGTTTCAACCGTCATTTCATCTGTTCTATTCTATCTGCACTACCCCACACAGTTGCTTAAGACTAAAACAGTATTTAAAAAAAACACGATGAATCAATCAACCCTTCAAGCACTTGGCTACCTGAGAGATAATAACCCACCTCCAACACAGTAAAATATGCAAACCACTTTTGGGCAATGCAAATCAACAAGACACCCAGATAATGGAACAGATGAGCAAAAACCCGGTCAAAGAGGTATATTTTTATGGCTGATCAAAGAAAGAGAGAGGTGCAGAATAGGAATTCCAGAGCTTATCTAGCACCTGAGATCAGAGTGGCCTCTGGTGGAAGAAAGAAAATCAGTGGTAATATAGGTCAGAATAAGAGGCAGTAGAGATGTGGTGGTAAGCATGACAATCCAAAACTTTGCACCCATAATCCAGGCTGACAGCTTTGGTGCAGCAGTAACTGCAGCGCTGCTACAAGTGTGAATTGTCATGTACCCCACAAGCCCCGGCCGTTTTAAAAAATGCACAAATTACAGGAGATATTATTTCGAAGAGCAGAAGACGTTTTCAGATGCTACTCTGAAAACAAATTTTCTGGTCAAGTTGTCATTAATGTCAGTGGGTCTTTTTAGCAAAAAAATGGCTTTCACGTTTCATGCATTCCGTCAGCAACACTTCACGAAGCATTTCATTAGCTGCGGAACGCTTTGAGATGACTTGCGGTCAGGCAGGGCGCAATCCCTCCTCGTCCTAAGTGTGCCCGGTTGTGAGGGCGGGGACAGTGGCTTCTGTTTCAGCGCATGTCAGTGGAGTGAGCGGCCCGATGCCACTCGTGTGCGAGGGTGCGTCAGTCTCCCTGCTAACGCACAGAGTGATGGAAGGCCTCAGGTGTGGGAATCCAAAAGGAGCCAGCGCACAGGTGACAAAGCCGAAAGGCAAGCCCGCACCTGTGTAGTGTGGGAGAGTGTGGGCCTGAGCTACAGATACACAGGGCAGGGAGGGGCTGGTGAATTGAAATACTTACTCATGTGTGTCCAACATGTCAGGGCGCAGGCAGCCACTCTCAAGCATAAACATAATACCTAAACAAAACACACAGGGCTCATGTGAAAGTCACATTTTCACACGGTCTGAGATTCCAACCCAGAACATCCTGGCAGACAATTTTTTGGTGAGCGTGTCAAGCATCAGGAGAAAAGCACGGTGCCAGAGAATTGAGGGCGAGTTCTCTCTCTGAACTTTCATTTGCTTGCACACTGAACACAAGGTATAACAGATACCTAAAATTCGTTCCAGCCATGCAGAGTGATTTACATGTAGAACAATCAGATACTCAATAGTGTGAACTATTTTTATTTATTGTTGGACTGTGATGTTGCCAGAAAACAATGAATTTTGTAGCTTGTTCGTGACAAATAATTTCTGATTCTGATCCTGTTGCAGGCTGCATTGAAATAAGTAGAAGGACACTCATGGAGCAGCGATCCTTGTCTTTCTATAACCTTCTGAGACATGGACACTCCAAAACACTGCAAAGGTTACACCAGGGTTTCCATCAAATCCACTGGCAAGAGAAGCAAACCAATTCTGCCCAGAATTCAGGTTAAAAAGGTTAGGACTTTATTCCCTGGAGCCTTGAAGAACGACGGGAGATTTGATTTATGAGGGGTATGAGTAAATGCAAGAAGGTTTTTTTTTCCATTGAGGTTAGATGAGACAAGAAGAAGAAGACATGGGTTAAGTAAAAAGGGAAATGTTGAAAGAGAATATGAGGATGAGCTCAATGCTGTGAGTGGTGAGAGTGTGGAACGAGCTGCTGGATGAAGTGGTGAATGTGGGCTTCGTTTTGAAATTTAAGAAAAATTTGGATAGGTATATGGATGGAAGGGGTAGAGAGGGCTATGGTCTGGGTGCAGGTCATTGGGACGAGACAGAATAAAAGTTTGGCACAGAAAAGTTGAGCTGAAGGGCCTGTTACAAGGCGCTTACAAATTGCAGTAGCCCTCCTGGACCTGGGTAAGATTACTGGGTTGTGTGTACTTCCTGCACCTTTCAAATAGTAGCCTAACCTAACTGTTAAATCGCCACCCGGCAATTTAAAGGGGATCCTGCCCCTGTGATGACGTGGTGAGTGATGCATCACGCAGCCACAGGGAATCCCCCGTTCCCTGTGTTCTTTCTGTTCCCTTTCTGTTGAAAGTTCCAGTGTAACTGGGTGAGCCATTTCCCCTTTGAAATAGGTGGAGGAGGAAGTTTTACTGGGTTCCCTGACCACCTCCAAGCGGGTAGATTTTGACTTGGGCTTTCCGGCCTTTCCTTGTTCGGCCCTTTCAAATACCCCTGTACCTGGGTCTTCAACCTAGTAAATTGCCTGGTTAACCCCATTTTACAAGGCAATTCGAAAGGGTCTAGTTCTGCTGTAGTAGCTGATCCACTGTTCAATGTCAGTGTCCACTGGCCCACATCACAGAGCACTCAGCCAGCTCCCACAGTCAAGTCACATCATTTGCATGTCTGTCACCAGGCTCCAGGTCTGTGGTGGTAAAAGATAATCAAGTTATCAGCGTAAACAATTCAAGGATATTCTCAAAGGCTCTTTGAAAAAGTTCAAAATCCCTATTTGGTCCTTATGAAATGACCACTCAAAATGGAGGATATACCTTTGGCATGGCATTGTTATCCAAGTTATTGGTAACCTGCAGTAGGTTGGCATAAATTCAAGAGTCAAGATTCCTTATTGTCATGTAATAAAACAAGTTTATGACACAAAATGGCCTTTAGTCTGCGGTAAAGCAGACAGGTTCACCATCAGCAGAAAGTGCCGGGCGCCTCACTCAGTCAGAGAAAGAGAAGTAAAAGAGCATCCCCCAGAGTCATTGAGTGTCTGTAGATTCACCTCCAGCGCTTCCGCAGCCTCTGCAGCCACTCAGAGTCCAGTCCAAACCAGCTCCAGGTCCGAACCCCCGACACAGTTAGGAACCCTTCAGCGCTCTCGGCACCTCCTCACCTCCCAGTTCTGATACCTGGTACCCCTTCAGCTAGTCTTGAGCCAATCTCCAGCAGTCCGCAGCCTGGTGTGAATCATTTGACTATGGTCTGCAGCAGCCCATGGCCTGTATGGGTTTCTAGCCTTGAGTCACCATCAGCCTGTGTGTTCCTCAACCGCAGGGCCCCTCAATGGTCCGCCGACGTGGTCACCGTCCTGAAGGGTCATCTCCTCTGGTTCTCCTTCTCTGCTTCCCTGTGGTCTGCATCCCCTCATGGCCGCTGTCAATCATAGGCACCACCAGCTTGGGCCAGATACACCAATGGCTCCTTTAACAGGCTGATTACAGCAGTTCTGCCATTCTATTGGTTTTGAGTGGTAGGAGGAACGCATCACCTGCCAAACTGGCCACCCACACTTGAAAAACACTTTCTTCCCCAACTAAGACATGAGCTGCAAGTCCACTTCAGAAACTGCAGAACTGGTGGGAGAACATCTTGTTCTCGAACTTGGAAAATAGCTTCTAAAGGGGGATCGAAATCAGGGATAAAGAAGATGAGGCTGAAGTAGGCTAAAATATTCACTTCCGTCAAATAACCTGAGAAAGAGTCATGGTCAGAATTGGCTGAATAGTGAATCAGGGATAAAGAAGATGAGGCTGAAGTAGGCTAAAATATTCACTTCCGTCAAATAACCTGAGAAAGAGTCATGGTCAGAATTGGCTGAATAGTGAACCATCTCAGAGGTTCGCTGATCCCCAAGGGCCTGGTTGTCTGCCAAGGGTGAGGAGCAATCCCAGCCTCCTCTCTTCCCCCTGCTGCCTGCCTACCTCTCCTCCCCCTTGTCGCAGATGTGCCCAGGCCGACTGAATGCACCTTACACCACCAGCCACCTTGGGACCTGCGGTGGTCACGTTCGACCCAACGCAGCCCCTCCTTGCCACAACCCTGTTCAGCGGCCCACTCAGTCCAGCCTCAGTGGTTGGTGTAATGGGCGGCAGAGCTGGGGTGGGCTGGAGGGCCTGTGTAGCTGTCACCTAGGTGGTGGGCAATGGGAGGAGTTGTGTCGCCATTTAAATAATGAATCAATAACAAATTAATTATCGCTGCTTCTCACAAAATGTCAGGTTGCCCAGCAGGAGCTGTTCCAGGAGGGGGGGCCTGCTCCAGTGGGGGCCTGTTTCAGGGCCCAGCAGAGTCCCTCCTGCAGTTCTCCTGAACAGGGGGTGGGGGGTTTCCTGTACTCAACATATGCTCCCCCCATCCTTTCCCCAGATCCCATCAAGCCCTAGGTTGGGAGCTTCACTCATGGTGGGGGGGGGGGGGGGGAGGGGAGAGGAGTGGGAGGTGGGGAGGGGAGAGGGGAGGAGCAATGGGAAGAGGGATGATGGAAGAGAGGGGAAGGGAGGGAGGGGTGGTGGTGAGAAGGCAGAGTTGTGGGGAAGAGGGGAGAGGAGAGTTGGAGGGATGGGGAGGGCAGAGGGATAGGATGGAGGAGAGATTGGAGGATAGAGGGAGGGGGTAATTGGAGGGTAGAGGGAGAGGAGGGAGATTGGAGGGTAGAGGGAGGGGAGGGGAGTGAAGGAGGGCAGAGGGACTGAGAGGGCAAGGAGGGAGGATGGAAGGGGGAATTGGAGAGAGGGATGGGGAGGGTTGGGGGGGTGAGGTGGAGAGAGCAAGGAAGAGAGAGGGGCATATTGGAGTTTGTTTCATCCTTTATTCCGGGGGAGGCTGGCAGATCCGCCTCTGAGAAATGCCGCCAGTGAAAGGCTGGACCAGCACAAAGACACTGATTGTCCCCTCTCAATACGTCTCTGCTGCTGCTTTGTAAACCCCACACAGCACATTAGTGACAACCCAACTCACATGATTGGCCCTGAACTCCTCGCCAGACTGATGAAGGGACAGTTTGAACAAAAACATCATACGACTGAATAAATAACGGTTTTATTAAAATAAAGGTTGAGGTGCTGATTAAAAGCCCCTTGGCTCCGGTGTCCGTAAAATGCCTGAGAGCTGTTCTGGAAAGCCAAATGGATTTGTCAATGAATTTAGATTCTCGGGCCACGAGGGGGGATAATGAAGGGTCCCCTTCACTTTGTGCCTGCTGCTGCTTTGCACAACCATTCAAGGGATGCACAAATCGCCCAGCTTCTGTCGGTCACGCTGCATCTGTAGCCCTTGCCAGACTTTGACCTGTGCATGTGCCTGGAACACAGCAACGCTGCACTCCTTCACCCCATTCTCTCTCTCTCTCTCTATGCCACACAAGATGCTTGCACTGGCACTGCCAACTTCTCCTCTAGACTGTTTCTTGTGCTGGGCCCATATAAATCACAGCATTCCCAGAATCAGCCAGCATCTCCAGGGCACTTTATTTTTTTTTTAAATTTTTTATTTTTCACACCATAAACCACATTGACCATGATACATACATTTTCCTTTTCAAATATATACAGTGTCATTTTCTCCCCCCCCCCTCCCTCCTCCCATCCCACCCTCCCTACCTCCCCCCACCCATCCATTTAAAGCACTAAATCTAAGATACATTAAACTGGTCAAACAATGTTGTCATTCAATAAAAATAAACAAGAAATTCCACTGAGTCAGTTCTTTTCATTTCCTTCTCCTTTCGTTAATTTAGGTAGTGAATGTCCCCGGTAGGTTTTCTCTATTGTGTTTCATGTAAGGCTCCTATATTTGTTCAAATATTTCAATATTATTTCTTAAACTATATGTTATTTTTTCTAATGGAATACATTTATTCATTTCTATATACCATTGTTGTATTTTCAAATTATCTTCCAATTTCCAGGTTAACATAATACATTTTTTTGCTACGGCTAGAGCTATCTTAACAAATCTTTTTTGTGCACCATCCAAATCAATTCCAAATTCTTTGTTTTTTATGTTACTTAGGAGGAAGATCTCTGGATTTTTTGGTATATTGTTTTCTGTAATTTTATTTAATATTTGGTTTAGATCTTCCCAAAATTTTTCTACTTTCTCACATGTCCAGATTGTATGAATTGTTGTTCCCATTTCTTTTTTACATCGAAAACATCTAGCAGATACTGTTGGGTCACATTTATTTAACTTTTGAGGTGTAATGTATAGCCTGAGTATCCAGTTATATTGTATCATATGTAACCTCGTATTTATTGTATTTCTCATCGTTCCAGAACATAATTTCTCCCATGTTTCCTTTTTTTATCTTTATATATAAATCTTGTTCCCATTTTTGTTTAGTTTTACCATTTGTTTCCTCATTCTCTTTTTCTTGCAGTTTAATATACATATTTGTTATAAATCTTTTGATTATCATTGTATCTGTAATCACATATTCAAAGTTACTTCCCTCTGGTAACCTTAGACTGCTTCCTAATTTGTCCTTCAAGTAGGATCTCAATTGGTAATATGCCAGCACTGTATCTTGAGTTATATTGTATTTATCTTTCATTTGTTCAAAGGAAAATAATCTATTTCCTGAAAAACAATTTTCTATTCTTTTGATCCCTTTTTTCTCCCATTCTCTAAAGGAAAGGTTATCTATTGTAAAAGGGAGTAACTTATTTTGCATCAATATTAGTTTTGGTAATTGGTAATTTGTTTTATTCCTTTCTACATGAATCTTCTTCCAAATATTGAGGAGATGATGTAATACTGGAGAACTCCTACGTTGTAGCAATTTTTCATCCCATTTATATAATATGTGTTCAGGTATCTTTTCCACTATTTTATCTAATTCTAATCTAGTCCAATCTGGCTTTTCCCTTGTTTGATAAAAATCTGATAGGTATCATAATTGTGCGGCTCTATAATAATTTTTAAAGTTTGGCAGTTGTAAGCCTCCTTGTTTATACCATTCTGTTAATTTATCTAGTGCTATCCTCGGTTTCCCCCCTTTCCATAAAAATTTCCTTATTATTTTCTTTAACTCCTTGAAGAATTTCTCTGTCAAGTGTATTGGCAATGCCTGAAATAGGTATAATATCCTTGGGAAAATGTTCATTTTAATACAGTTTATCCTTCCTATTAGTGTTAATGGTAAATCTTTCCAATGCTCTAAATCGTCCTGTAATTTTTTCATTAGTGGATAATAATTGAGTTTATATAGATGGCCGAGATTTTTATTTATTTGTATACCTAGGTATCTTATTGCTTGCATTTGCCATCTGAATGGTGATTCCTTCTTAAATTTTGAGAAATCCGCATTATTCATTGGCATTGCTTCACTTTTATTTACGTTAATCTTGTAACCCGACACTTCTCCATATTCCTTCAATTTCTTATATAATTCTTTTATTGATATTTCTGGTTCTGTTAAGTATACTATAACATCATCCGCAAATAAACTGATTTTGTATTCCTTGTCTTTTATTTTTATCCCTTTTATATTATTTTCTGTTCTTATCAATTCTGCTAGTGGTTCTCTAGCTAACGCGAACAATAAGGGTGATAGTGGGCATCCCTGCCGTGTTGACCTGCTTAAGTTAAATTGCTTTGATATATATCCATTTACTGTCACTTTCGCCAATGGCCCCTTATATAATGCTTTAATCCAATTAATATACTTCTCTGGTAAACTGAATTTTTGCAATTCTTTGAATAAATAATTCCATTCTAATCTGTCAAAGGCCTTCTCTGCGTCTAAAGCAACTGCTACTGTTGGCGCTTTACTCCCTTCTACTGCATGAATTAAGTTAATAAATTTACAAATATTGTCTGTTGTGCGTCTTTTTTTAATAAATCCAGTTTGGTCTAGATTTACCATTTTAGGTACATACTCTGCTAATCTGTTTGCTAATAGTTTAGCTATTATCTTATAATCTGTGTTAAGTAATGATATTGGTCTATATGATGCAGGTGCGAGTGGATCTTTCCCTTGCTTTAGTATTACTGTAATTATTGCTGACTTACATGAATCTGGTAAGCTTTGTGTTTTATCAATCTGGTTGATTACTTCCAGGAGGGGAGGAATTAATAAATCTTTAAATGTTTTATAGAATTCTATTGGGAATCCATCCTCTCCTGGTGTTTTATTATTTGGTAATTTTTTTTATTATCTCTTGTATTTCTACTATTTCAAATGGTTCTGTTAATTTATTTTGTTCCTCTATTTGTAATTTTGGTAGTTCAATTTTGGTTAAAAATTCATCTATTTTCCCTTCTTTCCCTTCGTTTTCAGTTTGGTATAATTGTTCATAGAATTCTCTAAAGTTTTCCTTGATCTCCGTTGGATTATATGTGATTTGTTTGTCTTTTTTCCTTGATGCCAATACCATTTTCTTAGCTTGTTCTGTCTTAAGCTGCCATGCTAGAATTTTGTGCGTTTTTTCCCCTAATTCATAATATTTCTGTTTTGTCTTCATCATGTGCTTCTCCACCTTATAAGTTTGTAGTGTTTCATATTTTATTTTTTTATCTGCCAATTCTCTTCTTTTAGTTGTATCTTCCTTCATTGCTAATTCTTTTTCTATATTTACTATTTCCCTTTCCAACTGCTCTGTTTCCTGATTATAGTCCTTCTTCATCTTGGTTACATAACTTATTATTTGCCCTCTAATGAATGCTTTCATTGCATCCCATAGTATGAACTTATCTTTCACTGATTCCGTATTTATTTCAAAGTACATTTTAATTTGTCTTTCAATGAATTATCTAAAATCCTGCCCTTTAAGTCTTCTTCTTTTCTTTGGCTTGGCTTCGCGGACGAAGATTTATGGAGGGGGGAAAAAGTCCACGTCAGCTGCAGGCTCGTTTGTGGCTGACAAGTCCGATGCGGGACAGGCAGACACGATTGCAGCGGTTGCAAGGGAAAATTGGTTGGTTGGGGTTGGGTGTTGGGTTTTTCCTCCTTTGCCTTTTGTCAGTGAGGTGGGCTCTGCGGTCTTCTTCAAAGGAGGTTGCTGCCCGCCAAACTGTGAGGCGCCAAGATGCACGGTTTTAGGCGTTATCAGCCCACTGGCGGTGGTCAATGTGGCAGGCACCAAGAGATTTCTTTAGGCAGTCCTTGTACCTTTTCTTTGGTGCACCTCTGTCACGGTGGCCAGTGGAGAGCTCGCCATATAACACGATCTTGGGAAGGTGATGGTCCTCCATTCTGGAGACGTGACCCATCCAGCGCAGCTGGATCTTCAGCAGCGTGGACTCGATGCTGTCGACCTCTGCCATCTCGAGTACTTCGACATTAGGGGTGTAAGTCAGCCTGAAGAAAACTGAGGTCCTCCATCAGCCAGCTCCCCACCATGACTACCAGCCCCCCCCACATCTCCATCGGGCACACAAAACTCAAAACGGTCAACCAGTTTACCTATCTCGGCTGCACCATTTCATCAGATGCAAGGATCGACAATGAGATAGACAACAGACTCGCCAAGGCAAATAGCGCCTTTGGAAGACTACACAAAAGAGTCTGGAAAAACAACCAACTGAAAAACCTCACAAAGATAAGCGTATACAGAGCCGTTGTCATACCCACACTCCTGTTCGGCTCCGAATCATGGGTCCTCTACCGGCACCACCTACGGCTCCTAGAACGCTTCCACCAGCATTGTCTCCGCTCCATCCTCAACATCCATTGGAGTGCTTACACCCCTAACGTGCCTTTTAAGTAGCATGGAGTTTAATCTCCATCTGTACATTCTTGGAGGGATGTCCTCTAACTCTATTGTCAATATCAAGGGTGAATGGTCCGATAATATTCTAGCTTTATATTCTGTTTTTCTTACTCTATCTTGCATACGAGCTGATAACAAAAATAGGTCTATTCTTGAGTATGTTTTATGTCTACCCGAGTAATATGAATATTCCTTTTCATTTGGGTGTTGCTTCCTCCATATATCCAAAAGTTGCATTTCTTCCATCGATTTAATTATAAATTTGGTTACTTTGTTCTTTCTGTTAATTTTTTTCCCAGTTTTGTCCATATTTGAATCCAAATTCAGGTTGAAATCCCCTCCTATTAATATGTTCCCTTGCGTATCTGCTATCTTCAAAAAAATATCTTGCATAAACTTTTGATCTTCTTCGTTAGGTGAATATACATTGAGTAGATTCCAAAACTCCGAATATATCTGACATTTTATCATTACATATCTCCCTGCTGGATCTATTATTTCCTCTTCTATTTTAACTGGCACATTTTTACTAATTAATATAGGTACTCCTCTTGCTTTTGAATTATACGACGCTGCTGTTACGTGTCCTACCCAATCTCTCTTTAATTTCTTGTGCTCCAATTCAGTTAAATGTGTTTCTTGCACAAATGCTATATCAATTTTTTTTTAGTAAATTTAGCAGTTTCTTCCTTTTAATTTGGTTATGTATTCCATTAATATTTAAAGTCATATAGTTCAGCGTAGCCATTTCATACTTTGTTTATCTTCCCTTTCCGTTTCTCCATCATCACCTTTCCTTCTTATCCATTTCTGCTTTCTTGTTTTGAACACTTTATAAGACAACATTTCTAAAACATCAAACATTTTCCTTATTCTCCTATTTAAAACTTCTTTAACCCCATTCTCCCCTCCCCCTCCTGAGTTTCCCTTTATCCCTTGTCGGGCAACCACATCTCCCCTCTCCATTTGGATTTGCGAATTCACTCGCAAACATCAACTGATTTTGTAGTGACCGTAACTCCTCCGCACCCTCTATTCCCTCTATTCCCTTTCCCTCCCTTATTAATTCTTGTCTATACTCTATATATTTTCCTCTAAATACGGATACATTCATGTATACACACTATATACATATATATATATATATATATATATATATACCTCTTTACACACATACATATAGTTCGTGGTCATTTTTACTCTCATTACATGTCTTCATCTCTCTGCTTGTTTTGTAGTTGTTCTGCAAATTTCCTTGCTTCCTCTGGATCCGAGAATAGTCTGTTTTGTTGCCCTGGAATAACTATTTTAAGTACCGCTGGGTACTTTAACATAAATTTATATCCTTTTTTCCATAAGATTGTTTTTGCTGTATTGAACTCCTTCCTCTTCTTCAGGAGTTCAAAACTTATGTCTGGATAGAAAAAAAAATTTTGACCTTTATATTCCAGTGGCTTTTTGTCTTCTCTTACTTTCTTCATTGCTTTCTCCAATATATTTTCTCTTGTTGTATATCTTAAGAATTTTACTAAAATGGATCTTGGTTTTTGCTGCGGTTGTGGTTTCAGGGCTAATGTTCTATGTGCCCTCTCTATTTCCATTTCTTCCTGTAATTCTGGTCTTCCTAGGACCCTGGGGATCCAATCTTTTATAAATTCTCTCATATTCTTGCCTTCTTCATCTTCCTTAAGGCCCACTATCTTTATATTATTTCTTCTATTATAGTTTTCTATTATATCTATTTTCTGAGCTAACAGCTCCTGTGCCTCTTTAACTTTTTTATTAGATTCTTCTAATTTCTCTTTTATTTCCTCTACTTCCATTTCTACAATTATTTCTCGTTCTTCCATATTTTCCACTCTTTTTCCTATCTCTGACATGGTCATTTCCATTTTATTCATTTTTTCTTCTGCATTCTTAATTCTTCTTTTTATCTCATTAAATTCTTGTAATTGCCATTCTTTCATCTTTAAAAAAAGATACATCCATTGTCTTGCCTTTCTCTTCTTCTTCCACTTCTTTCTGTTCTTCTTCTTCTTCCTCTGGATTGACCATCTGTTGTTTCCTTGTTTTCTTTTTACCCTCTTCTTTCTTGTTGTTGTTATTGTCTGTGTTCTGCACCTGCTGCTGTGCTGCAGGTGTCTCTCTCAGCTGTGGAGATCGACTCCGCAGCTGTTCCCCCCACCCGTCAGTGTGTTTTTTTTCATGTGCATCGCGCATGCGCGAGGAGTCACGCATGCGCGGTTGCGCACTTTTACTCGGCTCTGCGAGCCATTTTTGTAGTCCCGAGCCCGGGACTTCCACTGACCTGCGGGAGCGAGCTTTTCTCTCCGCGGCGGGCCTCTTCGGACAGGTAAGGCCTTCACCTTCTTCTTCCGACATTCTTTCTTCCTCTTTTCTTCCCGTTGTTTTCGACTTTTCTCTCTTCGCTGCCATTTTCTTCTCACCTTTATTTTTACTTTATTATAAATTTTAATCTTGTACCTTTGTGCTTTGTGTGTTTTTTTTTAACTTTTCGGGAGAGGGCTGGAATTCCCTGACCGGCCACTACTCCATCATGTGACTCCTCCCTCCAGGGCACTTTAGAAACCAGCAGATGATGCTAAGATGGGGAACAGTTAGGAAGGCTCACAAAACGTGCAGTGGGATCTAGACCACCTGGAAAAATGGATTATAAAATGGCAGATGGAATTTAATGCAGACATGTAAGAGGTGTAACACTCTGGGAAGACAAACTCTGGGAGGACCGTAAATGGTAGGGAACTGCAGAGTGCAGCAGGACAGAGAGATCTAGGAATACAGATATATTGGGCCTCTACCGTGCTGTAAATTAAAAAAAATTCCTTGAAATTAGCGTCACAGGTATATAGGGCTCTAAAGAAAGCTTTTAGCACATTGGCCTTCATACATCAAGTTAAAGTAAACCCCCCCCTGGAATCCAGCTCCCATGGGGAACAGTAGATGCCTGATGTTTATTTTCCAGTTGTTTTAGAGATTGTGTGCTGTGTGATTGGTGAACTAACGCTGGTGGGGGTGGGGGGGGGGGGGGGCGGGGGGGAAGGGGAGGGGGGGCGATGTGCCAATTTCAAACTTTTGTATTTTTTTCCAATTTATTTTCCACAAATTTTTTTGCTTGAGGCTGCCAGTTGCTTGAATTCCGGATAACAGGGATTTGACTGTATTGGGTACAGGAGTTGGGATGTTATGATGACGTTGTATAAAACATTGGTGAGGCCAAATTTAAAACATTGTGAGCAGTTTTTGTCACCTAACTACGGGAAAGATATCAATAAGATTGAAAGAGTGCAGAGAAGATTTACTAGGATGATCCCAGGACTTGAAGAATGAGTTTTTGGGAAAGGTTAATAGGTTAGGACATTATTCCCAGGAGCATCAGAGAATGAGGGGAGATTTGATGGAGGCGTACAAAATTATGATGGGTAATAGATAGGGTAAATGCAAACAGGGTTTTTCCACTGACATTGGGATGAACCGAGAGGACATGGGTTCAAGGTGAAAGGTGAAATGTTGAAAGGGAACATCAGGAGTAACCTCTTCACTCAGAGAGTGTGAGAAGGTGGAACGAGCTGCCAGCAGATGTGCTGGTTGTGGGTTTGGTTTTAAGAGAAGATTGGATTGGTACATGGATGGGATGGGAGTTGTATGGAAGGCTTTGGTTGAGTACAGATCACCCAGTCTGTACTGTGCAGGTTTAAAACAGCCTGTTAAAGGAGCCAACAGTGGTTTACTTTGAAATCCTGCGATCACAGGGTCTGGACCCAAGATGGCAGCACCTGTGTTCAGCAGCAGACTCTGGGAGCATGGAGGAGTGGAGCAGGGCACCGGAAGTGGAGAGACCATACCCAGTTTGAGAAGGAGAAGCAGAGAAGGTGATCCATGGGATGGTGATCATGGGATAGAGCCAGCAAGGGATTCTGCGGCTAAAGAATACGCAGGCAACGGTCTGTTGGTGTCTTGAGACAACTGCCTCAAAGCTGGCTGAAGATGTACCAGGTATCAGAATAGAGATGTAAGAGTGTGGAGAGCGTTGAAGGTTTCCTGGAGGTTTGGATCTGGAGCTTGGGTTGCCGACGGTTCAGACTGAAGTCCATGTGGCTGTAGAGGTGAATCCACAGACATTCAGTGACTCTGAAGGTTCGCTCTTTTGCTTCTCTTTCTCTGATTGTAAGGTGCACTGTGCAATTTCTGCTGATAGCAAATCTTTGTCTGTCTTGCAGCAGTCCAGTGCTTCCCAACCAGTGGGCCATGGAGCCACAGAAACTTCCCAACCCACTGAGGTCAGGGTGAGTCTGAGGTTATGTCTTGGTCCTCCCAGGTGACTTTGGAATGGGTAGTGAGCAATCTGCCACTGAGGTCAATGAGGCCATCTGACCGTCTCTCAATATAAGAGCCTTGGGGCTCAGCACTCAGTCCCAGTTCCTATCAGACCTCCACACAAGACAGATTCAGACTGATTCAGAAGTGTGAACTTTCTGTCTTCTTTTCAAGTGAATGAAAGTGAGCCTGAAGTGCTTGGATGGAAGTGGACATTTCTACAGCAAGAAAAGTGTCTCATCGAAGCTTCTTAAGCTGTCAGCTTTTGCATTGTACAACAGAGAAAACCTCACACAGAGAGACACTGTTCAGGCAGAGTACCTTGAAGATGGCTTGGATTGTGCTTGGAGAGGAAAGTGAAATGAAGCTGAAAACAGCCCCATTGTCAAATTCTACAGTGCAAAGGAGAATTTCTGATTTATTTAATGACATAAATGAACAGGGGGCTGCAGAATTCAAGGCTGCTACATTAGGATTTTCTTAGTTCAGCTGGATGAATCCACAGATGTTTCATGTTGTTTTCAGCTTCTTGCCTTTGATCGGTATGTGAAGTGGGAATCCATCAAGGAAGAAGTACTATTTTACTGTGAACTGGAAACAAATACCAGAGCAGTGGATGTAATGGAAGAGGTATCAGAATTCTTTAACCTTGAGGGTCTGAACTGGGACAATCTGTGTGGAGTGTGCACCGATGGCCCGCCTATCATGTTAGGAGCCAAAAGTGACTTCCAACCTCTTGTATGAGATCAATCTCCAAAAGTCGTTGCTGTTCACTGTATGTTACACCGGCAAGCTCCTGCTTCATAAACCCTTCCACCTCCTCTTCAGAATGTCCTTGGTCAAGTCATCAAAATTGTGAACCACATGAAAAGTGGGGCTTTGACCTCTCTGCTGTTCAAACAATTGTGTGAAGATGTGGATTCTGAACCTAAGAACTGTTCTATTACTCCGAAGTCCATTGGCTGTCAACAGGAAACGTGGTGGCACGAGTGTTTAAACTATGAGAAGAGTTTCAGTTGTTCTTGAAGATGCAAAAAAAGTACGAACAGGAAATCTGATTTGATGAAAAGCTTATTTCATTTTGCCTACCTTTAAATTTTCACAACACTTTTAAATTTAGACATGCAGCACGATAACAGGCCTTACCAGCCCACGAATCTGTGCTGCCCAATTACACCCAATTAACCTACACCCCCGGTACATTTTGAAGGGTGGGATGAAAACAGAGCCACCAGAAGAAACCCACGCAGACATGGGGAGAACGTACAAACTCCTTACAGACAGCACGAGATTTGAACCCCAGTCCCAATTGCTGGTGATGTAATCGAATTACATGTGGGTATTTTTGATCAACTGAGCAAATCTCAGGCTGCAAGGACACAATGATCATCCAGCTCTCAGTGCATTTATGCAAAAGCCTGAAAACTGGAAGCACAAGGGTGAGTGAGGGGACTGAGGGAGGCCATGTTGAATCTCTTTCAGTACTAGCTCTTAATGGAATGGATGCTGATGACGTAAAGGAAGTTGTCTTGCATCTCAGCTGCCTTCGAGAAGAATTCCTCCATTACTTCCTAGGAATCAGCCGAGAAGGACTGGAACTGGCGAGGAGCCCTTTTTTTGTTAATTATGTCCCTGATCTCAAGCTGATCTCATTAATGATTCTGGATGCAGAGATGTCCTTGAGACTTCACCTGTCTCTGAGTTTTGGCCACAAATGACGGCTAGTTACCTCAACATTGCGAAGGAGCGCCTTCAGAACATCCTGCCCTTTATGACCACTTACTTTTGTGAATCAGGCTTTTCGGCATTACTACAGTTGAAGACGAAGGCACAAAACCGCATTGAGGTGGAGACAGATCTCAGGTGCTCCTTATCTACAACAGAACCAAGGATGTGGAACTTCAGGACAGGGGTCTCATTAAAGTGGCTTGAGCTTTGATTTTGATTGGGAGTTTTCATGTTCAGTGTACGCTTGCAGTGTTTTTTGTTCTTTAAAAATATCAAATAGAATACTTCAAATTAGGTAAAGTTGTGTTTCTTGTAGAGCTGCCTTTAACTTGATAAACTCAGTTATTGCCACTAGTGGGCCATGACATATTAGGTTGGAAGCCAGGTGGTCTTTACCGCAAAAGGTTGAGAACAACTGCAGTAGATTAAAAGAAATTTTGTGTAACATACTTAGAATTCTATGTAGATTAAAAAAAATTGGCTTGCACGTAGAAAGCAGAGAGTAGTAGTGGAAGGAAAGTATTCTTCCTGGAAGTCGATGACTAATGGAGTGCTGCAAGGATCTGTTCTGAGACCCCCTACTCGTTGTAGTCTTTATAAATGACCTGGATGATACGAAGGTTGGAGGAGTTGTGGATGGAGCTGAAAGTTGTCGTAGGTTACAAAAGGATATAGACAGGATGCAGAGTTGGGCAGGAAAGTGTCAGATGGAGTTCAATCCAGATAAGTGTGAGGTTATTCATTTTGGAAGGACAAACCAGAAGGCTGAGTACAGGGTTAATGGATGGTTTCTGAAGAGTGTGGATGAACAGAGGGGCCTTGAGGTTCAAATCCATGATTCTCATTTATATCTTATATAATTTATATTGTTTCATTACCTTTATTCTGAAGGGGGAATCGTCATAACTGCAAACCCACAAAGTTCAGATAGGGTTGCCACTCTCTAACGAATGTGTCATATTTCCTCCTTAAATTGTACGTGATTTTCTCCAGGGGAATGCAAGTCTGCATTTCCATATTCCATTGTGTAATATATAGTTGGGAGTCGGACTTCCACATGACCGCTCTACACTTCCTGTCTACCAACAAGATGATCTTAACAAACTGAATTTGGCACTTGGATGGTCTAAAACACACGTCCATAATGTTCCCCATAAGGTACAATTCCGTATCCTGTGGAAAATTCACCTTTGTAATTTTTTTTTCAGAATGTCCCCCAGGTTCTCTCAGAAGGATCTTAGTTTTGTAAACAGCCAGATTGAGTGGATAAAGGTTCCAATCTCCAAACCACTCCTAAACCACATTTCCAAGATTTCTGGTTTGGATTTATGTAATTTTTGCAGTGTGAGATACACTTGATGCAGGAAATTGTATCATACAAACCTGTACCAGACATTAATGATTGCTATCATGCTGTCCCGACACAGGTCTGACCAGCACCACTAATGGATTGTTGTGCCCAAGTCAGACACCCACCTTTCCCTTGACCTGTGTGAACCAAGCTTTGGGCCCATACTTTGGAATATGAAATATATCATAGAAATAAATTTATGCACATTCCCCCTTTGAATAAGAATCTCCATGTCACTACACACAGGCAGGGTAATAGATGGTCCCAATTTGTCCCTCATAAAAGATCTTAGATGCAGATAGAACGTTCTATTAGACAAATCATATTTATTCCTCAATTGCTTGAATGTCATGAGCTGCCCTCGCCTGTGACAATCCTCAATACACCTGATCCTTTTCTGGGACATCTTATGAGCATCTTAAATAGAGTCATGGGTATTAAGTTGTTCTGGGTTAACGGCATATTGGGAGGTATTCCCACCTTTAATCCAATACATTGATTCATTCAATGCTATGCTTGAAGTACAAGCTTTAATGTGGGATTATCTGTTTTTCTTTGAGATTAATTTAGTGTCCCATTTATACATAAACTCTCCTGCTATCTTTTCACCTGCTGCATGTCGTCCAATTTGTGCCCAGAAGGGGAGCAAGGGTTGCCTTCCTTATAGAGTGTGGTGATAAACTTAGCATGGGCCACCCAGTAATATTTTTTTGAAATCTAACAATTTTAAACCCCCCAGTTTGTAGTCCCAAGTCAACTTTTCCATAGAGATTCTAGTCACTTTACTGTTCCACAGGAACTTTCTGGCACAGCTGATGAGCATCTTAAACAAGCCCTAGGGCAACAGAATGGGTAATGACTGAAATAGATATTGTAGTCTTGCATCACCTTCATTTTAATATAGTTAACACCAAAGTTATGGGCAGGGTTCTCCATTTACTAAGGTCCTCCTCAATCTTCCAGAGCAAAGGGAGATCACTGATTTTGTATAAGTTGCGTAAATCCCTGTCTACTTTTATCCCCAGATATTTAATGCCTTCTTGCATCCATTTTAATTGACTTCCATGTTGATATTGTCTATAATCCCCTTTGTCAGAGGCATGATCTCACTCTTGTCCAAATTTACCTTATACTCTGAAACCTTCCCATAATAACATAACATAACATAACAATTACAGCACGGAAACAGGCCATTAGGCCCTTCTAGTCCGCACCGAACCAAACACCCCTTTCTAGTCCCACCTCCCTGCACAATGCCCATAACCCTCCATCTTCTTCTCATCCATATACCTGTCCAACCTTTTCTAAATAATACAATTGACTCCGCGGCACTATTTCTCCCGGAAGCTCATTCCACACGGCTACCACTCTCTGAGTAAGAAGTTCCCCCTCATGTTACCTCTAAACCTCTGCCCCTTAATTCTTAACTCATGTCCTCTTGTTTTAATCTTTCCTCCTCTTAACGGAAATAGTCTATCCACATCCACTCTGGTCTATCCCTTTCATAATCTTAAATACTTCTATCAAATCCCCTCTCAACCTTCTACGCTCCCAAAGAATAAAGACCTAATCTGTCCAATCTCTCCCTATACTCTAGATGCTTAAACCCAGGTAACATTCTGGTAAACCTTCTCTGCACTCTCTCCACTCTGTTTATATCCTTCCTATAATTAGGCGACCAGAACTGCACACAGAACTCCAAATTAGGCCGCACCAACGTCTTATACAATCTCAACATCACCTCCCAACTCCTATATTCCATGCAATGATTGATAAAGGCCAGCATACTAAAAGCCTTCTTCACCACCCTATTCACGTGAGTTTCTACCTTCAGGGAACGATGTACCGTTACTCCTAAATCTTTCTGCTCTTCTGTATTCCTCAATGCTCTCCCATTTACCACGTATGTCCTATTCTGATTCTTCTTACCAAAATGAAGCACCTCACACTTATCAGCATTAAATTCCATCTGCCATTTTTTCAGCCCACTTTTCTAAGCAGCCCCAAATCCCTCTGCAATCCTTGAAAACCTTCTTCATTATCCACTATTCCACTATCTTAGTATTGTCTGCATATTTACTAATCCAATTCACCACCCCATCATCTAGATCATTAATGTATATAACGAACAACAATGGGCCCAATACAGATCCTTGAGGCACACCACTGGTCACCGGCCTCCAATCTGACAGACAATTATCCACTACCACTCTCTGGCCTCTCCCTTTCAGCCAATGTTCAATCCATTTGACTATCTTAAAATTTATACCGAAAGACTGCACCTTCCTAACTAACCTTCCATGTGGTACCTTATCGAAGGCCTTACTGAAGTCCATATAGACAACATCCACTGCGCTACCCTCATCCACATTCCTAGTCACCTCTTCAAAAAATTCAATCAGATTGGTCAAACATGACCTTCCTCCCACAAATCCATGTTGAGTGCTCCTGATCAGACCCTGTCTATCCAGATGTTTATAAGTACTATCTCTAAGAATTTTCTCCATTAATTTACCTACCACAGACGTCAAACTTACAGGCCGATAGTTGCCAGGCTTCCTCCTTGAATCCTTTTTAAATAATGGAACCACATGCGCAATGCGCCAATCCTCTGGCACTATCCCCATATCTAATGACACTTGGAAAATTACCGCCAGAGCCTCTGCTATTTCCTCCTTCACTTCTCTCAATGTCCTGGGGAAGATCCCGTCTGGTCCCGGACACTTATCCACCTTTATATTCTTCAAAAGCCTTAAAACTACACCTTTTGTAATCTCTATATTCCCCATATTTACCCAATTTGCTTTTTTTATCTCACATCTCCCAATATCCTTCTCCTTAGTGAATACCGAAGAAAAGAAACTGTTCAATATCTCCCCCATTTCTCTAGGCTCCACACACAGTTTTCCGCTCTGATTTTCTAAGGGACCAATTTTGTCTCTAGCTTTCCTCTTACCATTAACATATTTGTAGAACTCTTTTGGATTAGTTTTCACCCTGCTTGCCATAGTTTTCTTGTACCTTCTTTTAGCTTTCCTAATTCCTCTCTTAAGATTCCTCTTACATTCAATGTATCTTTCAAACATCTCCTTAACTCCATGCTTCTTATATCTAATGTACGCCTCCCTTTTTCTTCGAACCAAGTTTCCAATATTCCTTGAAAACCACGGCTCTCTCAAACCTTATGCCCCTCCTTTTAACCTAACAGGAACATAAAGCTTTTGCACTCTCTAAATCTGATCTTTAAAAGACTTCCATCTCTCTACTACATCCTGCCCATAAAACAAATTGTCCCAATGCACACCCTGCAAGTCCTTTCGCATCTCCTCAAATCTAGCTTTTCCCCAATCAAAAACCTCAATCCTTGGCCCTGATTTCTCTCTTTCCATAATGACATTGAAGCTGATGGCATTATGATCACTGGACCCGAAGTGCTCTCCAACACTAACCTCCGTCACTTGACCCATCCCATTTGCCAACAGTAGATCTAACACTGCTCCTTCTCTGGTCGGCACCTCTACAAATTGTTGTAAAATACTATCTTGCACACATTTCACAAACTCTAACCCATCCAGTCCTTTCACAGAATGTGTTTCCCAATCTATATGTGGAAAATTAAAATCTCCCATAATTACAACCCTGTGCTTATCACAAATATCTACTATCTCCCTACAGATTTGCTCCTCTAGGTCTTGGTCCCCTCCGGGTGGTCTATAATACACCCCTACAAGTGTAACCTCTCCTTTCCTACTCCTCAGTTCCACCCAAATAGCCTCCGTGGATGTGCCCTCTAATCTATCCTTCCCAGGCACCGCTGTAATATTTTCCCTGACAAGCAATGCAACCCCACCTCCTCTTGCCCCTCCGACTCTATCACACCTAAAACAACGAAACCCAGGGATATTCAGTTGCCAATCACATCCCTCCTGCAACCATGTCTCACTAATCGCTACCACATCATACTTCCAAGTATCAATCCACACCTTCAGCTCATCCACCTTTTTTACAATACTCCTGGCATTAAAATATATGAATTCAGAGATTTCCCAATTTTTAATCCCTGTTTTCCCTCATCTTTAATAACAACATTATTTACTTTTCCTGCCAATTGCCCTTCATCTTCTTCCAGAGCATTTCCCTTCTCTATCACCTGCCCATCCATATTCAAATACTTACTACAAACTTTCTTTGTTTGCATTCTAACCTTTTCCTTACTGCTCTGTACTATTTTGA